>NC_053436.1:9187049-9487049 GCF_007990345.1 Gossypium hirsutum | reverse complement strand
CTGATTATCTCTTAATATACTGCCCATATGATCTTTTCGTTACTTCCTCATGAAAACAGACTCATCGATCTTCGATTACATAATTTATTCATCAATTAATTCCACTCCTACTATTTTTAGTGATTTTTCAATCTCATGACACTGCTGCTGCCAGCATCTGTTACGAAAGTAACTAGGTCCATTTCATGCCTACCCTTGATCCAACTCAATCGAACATTCGTGCCATTTTCGCATGGCTTAAAGTTTACATGCCAAAGTTCAAACACAACGTAATAGCTTATACATGCCAAAATGTTCTTCTAAGCCAACTAAGAAGAAAGTACCAAAACTTGCTATCCGGTGTGATGACTTCGATGACGGCCTAACCCCGCAAAAATAGATGAGTCCAAGCAACCTATAATGGGTGACAAGGAAACACCGAGTGAGTTTATAACTCAGTAAGTCATAAGCAATGCACTACCATCCATCAATAACATTATCACAAGAGGAAACAAAATGGAACGAGACAATTTACTCCATCCATACCGAACCATACCATAGTTCCTCCAACCTATCGATTCAATTTCATATCAATTCATGCATTCACATTCCATATACTCATCAATAGGACATTGAAGCATTTTCATAAATCAATTTATTTTCGTTACAATCAACGACTAAACGGCCTTTCACCCATCCTACGATAAATTTTATGTACGTGACTTCAAGTATATTTGTCACATAGGTTCAAACTTACCGAGCTCAACACCAAGTATAAGCATAGCACCTATTAGCCATGTACTCAAGACACTTACCCGATCCGCTGTCCGCGATCGACTCAATAGTGTCGCACACATAGTGTCCATAATGATTCACGAATGTATATTGAGTCTGCACACTCAGTGCTATATAATCAACTCGCACACTTAGTGCTACGTAATCAAATCGCACACTTAGTGCTACATAGTCAAACTCGCACACTTAGTGCCGCATGGTCAATTCGCACACTTAGTGCATCATATTCATTTCGCACACTTAGTGCAACATAGTCAAATCGCACACTTAGTGCTGTACAATTCAATCCCGCGCACTTAGCGCCAATCTCATGGTCATAAATGGTTATACCCGCACGTTTAGTGCCGAGATCAACAACTCAGTACATCTTACCTCTTTTCTTTTCATTCAACAATTTCATCATCACATACGTACATGCAAATATATATATGTATATTTATTCATTCCATTCAGCATCAAAACATAAACATTATGACCATTTGAAATAATACCAACTACATGCTTAATGACTTACCTCGTGTTGGGTAAGACGGTTCCAACTCGGCTACTCGATGACCTTTTCTTTGCCTTTGCTCGATTCACCTCCTTTAACTCCTTGAGCTTAATCAATAATTTAACTAGTTTAACCACCTTGCCAAATATTTACAATCCAATTTCACATGTATATGTATGTTAGTATATTCGGCTAATAACCTCATGCAACTACCATATCATCAAAATCTAATCACCCATGCACATGCATTAGGTAAGTTACCTTTGCTAATTTTAAACCCAACATCACACAAGCTCTCAAGGGATGGCCGAATGCTTCTTTTGTTACCCAACTAATCATTCGACAATTTCATCCCTTTTGCCACCCTTTTATGCCTAATTATCTAAATCAAGATAAGATCATCAACATGCCTAACCATAGCCGAATGTGCAACATTAATCTATCACCTCTATCTCTTAAATACTATCAAGTTCATTTACTTCTAATTTCTTAAGTTCCACATCTTAATGCCCATTATACATAATCAAATTTAACATCATCTATATATTTACTCATATGGCCGAATATACATACCCCCATATAATATCATTTTCATTCCATTTAACACTTAATTTCCACCACATAATCACTTGGCCGATTTTGCTAGCATACAAGCCTATGACCGAATGTCCTTGACCTCTAGTCACCTAGATTTTTATTCTTTAAGCCTCATCCAACTCATATTTTTCATTGACAACCTCCTTAACTTCAATTTATTCACATCTTTAATCATGCTACATTCGACCATTATTTAACAATAATTCATGCATCCTTTTTATTAAACACTCAAAATCAACCATCTTCATACCTCATCACCAAAGACATCAAAATACCAACCAAGAATGTAACATTCATGGCCGAATATCATCTCCATCAATTAACAAAATTTGAACCATGGCTAGGTAGATTTTCACTTACAACTTAAAATATACATGAATCTCAAAGAATAATATCAAACATACCTTAGTCTAGCAAACCACCATAGCCGATTTTCTCAAGCTTTTTCCCCTTCCTTTCTTTCCTCTATTCGGCCAAGGATGTTCAAGAATGAACACTTTTTTTTTCTTTCTTCAATTCACGGCAACAAGGGGGTGAGACCATGTTATTTTTTTTTCCATCACCCTTCCTTTCATTATTTAATTATCATGCTTATTATTTTATTTTCCTTACCATACATCACTAACACAACATGTTGGTGACATGTTTCCACCCATAGCATGGCCGGCCACTACATATTAGGGAGGGGGAATTTGACATGCAAGTCCCCTTTTTCTTCCACATGCACTAATAGGTCCTCATGCATTGACCTATCACATTTTAAAATTTTCTCATATAAGTCCTATTGACTAAATTCACATGCAATCGACTAAATCGAAGCTTGAAATTTTCACACATTCATGATTACATATTCTAGACAATAAACATCACATTCAAACCTTTCGGTGACTCGGTTTAGCGGTCCCGAAACCACTTCCCGACTAGGGTTAATTTTGGGCTGTCACAACTCTCCCTCACTTAAGAAATTTTTGTCCTCGAAAATCTTACCGGTAAATAGGTTTGGATATCGTTCTTTCATCGAGCTCTCGGGTTCCCAGGTTGCTTCCTCGATCCCGTGTTTGAGCCACAACACCTTAACCAACGGAACCCTTTTATTTCGCAACTCTTTCACTTCACGAGCTAGGATACGAATCGGTTCTTCTTCATAGCTCAAGTCAGATTGAATTTCAACTTCTGAGGGATTAATCACATGTGACAGATCGGATCTATAACGTCGAAGCATTGAAACATGGAAGACATCGTGCATCCTTTCAAGTTCAGGGGGCAAAATCAATCTATATGCAACCGGCCCCACTCGTTCGGAAATTTCGTACGGCCCAATGAATCTCGGGCTCAACTTGCCTTTACGGCCAAATCTGAGTACCTTCTTCCAAGGTGACACTTTAAGAAACACTTTATCTCCCACCTGATATTCAATGTCCTTTCGTTTTAAATCCGTATACGATTTTTGACGATCTGTGGCTACCTTCAGACTTTCGCGGATTACCTTTACTTTTTGTTCGGCATCTTTAATCAAATCAACTCCGAAAATTTTACTTTCACCAAGCTCGGTCCAAAACAATGGCGTACGGCATTTACGACCGTACAAAGCCTCATACGGTGCCATCTTAATACTTGATTGAAAACTATTGTTGTAAGCGAATTCAATCAAAGGTAAATACCGTTCCCATGAACTACTGAACTCGAGGATGCAACATCTCAACATATCTTCAAGTATCTGAATTATCCGCTCGGATTGACCATCGGTTTGGGGGTGAAAAGCGGTGCTAAAATGCAGCTTGGTACCCAAAGCTTCTTGCAATTTCTTCCAAAATCGCGAGGTGAATCTCGGATCTCTATCCGACACGATAGAAATAGGTACTCCATGTAATCTCACAATCTGAGAAACATACAATTCGGCTAGTTTATCCAATGAAAAATCCGTACGCACGGGGATAAAGTGAGCCGACTTAGTCAGCCTATCAACAACCCAAATCGCATCCTTCTTACTTGCGGACAATGGCAGTCCGGACACAAAGTCCATCGTGTCTCGGTCCCATTTCCACTCGGGTATCATGATCGGCTGAAGTAACCCTGAAGGCACTTGATGTTCCGCTCTCACTTGTTGACATATTAAACATCTCGAAACAAAGTCAGAGATGTCTCGTTTCATACCATGCCACCAAAACCGACGTTTCAAGTCGTTGTACATTTTCGTGCTCCCCGGGTGAATTGACATTCGGCTACAATGGGCTTCGTTCAAAATCATCGGAATGAGTTCCGAATTCCTTGGAACACACAAACGACTTCTAAACCTCAAACAACCATCATCATCAATCTGAAACTCCGATTCCTTGTTCGGAACACACTCAGCTCGTTTTGCAACCAATTCATCATCGACTTCCTGAGCTTCAAGAATTTGATGAGTCAATAATGGTTTGGCTTTTAATTCAGCTACTAACACATTGTCAGGTAGAACAGACAAGTGTACATTCATCGCTCGCAAAGCAAACAGTGATTTCCGGCTTAAGGCGTCCGCAACCACATTAGCCTTTCCCGGGTGGTAATCAATGACAAGCTCGTAATCTTTCAACAACTCAAGCCAACGTCTTTGTCACAGATTCAAGTCTCGTTGAGTCATCAAATATTTGAGACTTTTGTGATCCGAAAACACATGGCACTTATCACCAAACAAATAATGTCGCCATATTTTCAATGCAAACACAATGGCGGCTAGTTCGAGATCATGGGTCGGATACTTTCTCTCGTGTGGCTTCAATTGTCTCGACGCATAGGCCACAACTCGACCTTCTTGCATCAATACGCAACCCAACCCAAGTAGGGATGCGTCACTATAAATGGCAAACTCTTTACCCGATTCGGGTTGCACCAAAATTGGAGCTTCAGTCAAATGAGTTTTCAGTTGATCGAAGCTTTTCTGACATTTCTCCGTCCATTCGAACTTAACATCCTTTTGAAGTAGCTTCGTCATTGGTGTGGCTATCATCGAGAAACCTTTGACAAATCGTCGGTAACAACCGGCGAGCCCTAGAAAGCTCCGGACTTCGGTAACATTTCTCGGAGGCTTCCAGTTAAGTATGGCTAAAATTTTGCTCGGGTCAACTCGAATACCCGATGCGGATACCACATGACCCAAGAAGCTAACCTCTCTTAACCAGAACTCACACTTACTGAACTTAGCATATAACTGCTTATCCCGCAAAATTTGCAACACTTGCTTCAGATGCTCAGCATGTTCGGTCTCATCTCTTGAATAGACCAAGATGTCATCAATAAACACAACTACGAACCGATCCAAATACGGCCTGAAGATCCGATTCATCAAATCCATAAACACCGCAGGGGCATTAGTGAGCCCGAACGGCATCACTAAGAACTCGTAGTGACCGTACCTCGTTCTGAAAGCAGTTTTGGGTACGTCCGAATCTCGAATCCGCAACTGATAATAACCCGATCTCAAATCTATCTTTGAAAACACCGATGCTCCCTTTAATTGATCAAACAGATCATCAATACGTGGTAACGGATACTTATTCTTTATCGTCACTTTATTCAGTTGACGATAGTCAATGCACAACCTCATGGTTCCGTCCTTCTTTTTCACGAACAATACTGGTGCACCCCAAGGTGAGAAACTCGGTCGAGCGAAACCTCTATCCGTCAATTCTTGCAACTGAGCTTTCAACTCTTTTAACTCGGTTAGTGCCATACGATACGGAGCGATCGAAATTGGCGTAGTTCCAGGTACAAGCTCAATACCAAACTCTACCTCCCGAACAGGTGGCAAACCCGGTAACTCTTCAGGAAAAACATCCGGGTATTCACAAACCACCGGCACCGATTCGGGTTTCTTTTCTAACTCCTTGTCATCAAGTACATACGCGAGGTACGCTTCGCACCCTTTCCTTACATATTTCTGGGCCAACATTGCTGATATTACAGCTGGCAACCCCCTTAAGTCCGCAGACTCAACTCGGATTATTTCGTTATTTGCGCACCTCAAATCGATAGTCTTGCTTTTGCAATTCACAACTGCATCATGCGCGGTTAACCAATCCAAACCAAGAATAACATCAAACTCGTCGAACGGCAAAAGCATCAAATCGGCCGGAAAACAGGATTCTCGGATTATTAGAGGGCATCTCTTACACACTTTATCAACAAGTACGCATTGACCCAAAGGGTTTGATACTCGAATTACGAGCTCAGTAGACTCAACAGGTAGAGTCTTACTGGTTGCTAAGGTTTCGCATACATATGAATGAGTAGAACCAGGGTCAATCAATGCAATCACATTAGTATCAAAGAGAGTGAAGGTACCAGTGATGACGTCGGGGGAGGATGCCTCCTCTCGTGCGCGAATGGCATATGCTCTAGCAGGAGTACGGTTCTCGGCTCGATCGGCTGTATCAGAGGCCCCCCTCTGACTACCACCCCTGCCTCCTAAAATTCTCGGTGGTCTACCTCTAGATGTCACTCCACTAGGTCTTGCACCTTGAATCTTATTCTTCTCATCCAGCTCCGTGCAATCTCTAATGAAGTGGTCCTTCGAACCGCATCCGTAACAGGCCCTGCTAGTAGACTTGCCCCAACATTCACCTAGGTGTCGTCTTCCACATTGGGGACATTCAGGTTTCTCGTGACGATTATTGCCCACACTAGCTACCGAAGTAGCTCGGGAGCCCATCGATGGTCTTGCCCTGATGGAAATTCCCGCAGTCGCCCTCGACTTATTAATGTCCTCCCTGAACTTCTTTACAGCTGAGAACGGAGCTTTACCCGTCGATCCTTTACGATAATCTCTAGCTTCAAATTCAGCCTTCCTCTTCTCCTTTCCAAGTTCTTCCGCCTTGCAGGCTCGTTCGACTAGTGTTACGAATTCTTTTATTTCCAAAATACCCATTAGTAGCTTTAAATCTTCATTCAATCCTTCCTCGAACCTTTTGCACATAGCAACCTCATCAGCTACACACTCCCGGGCATACCTACTGAGTCTTACGAATTCATGTTCGTATTCAGATACAGTCATACGGCCTTACTTGAGTTCCAAGAACTCCTTACGCTTCTGATCAATGAACCGTTGGCTAATAAATTTCTTTCGGAATTCCGTTTGAAAGAAGTCCCAAGTTACTTGCTCGTTCGGGACTATGGAAATCAAGGTCCTCCACCAATAGTAGGCTGAGTCTCGCAACAAAGATACAGCACATTTTAGACATTCGTCAGGTGTGCATGACAATTCATCGAACACCCGAATGGTGTTATCAAGCCATAACTCGGCCCTTTCGGCATCATCAGTTACTATGGCCTTGAACTCCTCGGCCCCACGCTTCCTAATCAAGTCTACAGGTGGCTTACTCAGCCTCACAGGATCAGCGACTGATGGCATTACAGGCTCTTGGGGTGGATTATTCAAATTTGGGAATTGTTGGACAGCCGGGTTGGTTCGGGCATATTGCGCGACCCACTCATTCATCATGGTAAAGAAGGCTTGTTTAGCCCCCTCACCTTGATTATTCGCAGATGACGGAGGTTCAACAGGCGGCGTCCCTTGTGCAGGAGCAGCCGCTACACTCTCAACGTCATCCGCTAGGGTTCTTTCTTCACTGGGGTCCATTTACTAATCAAAACAAAAACATTTCAACCGTCGGAAGTCATCACACATTTAAACATTAACATTCGGCATGTATAGCTAGACTCATACGCGCTATGGTAGTCCTAGAACCGACTAAACCATAGCTCTAATACCAATCAAATGTAACACCCCGAACCCGAAACCGACACCGGAGTCGAACACGAGGTGTTAACTGACTTTAACCCCTTATAAAATTTATTTTCCAGACACTGCCCAATCTGTGTACTAGTCGTTTTAAAAATTATATCTTGAGTTTCGTAACTCGAAAATCAGTTTCGTGATTTTTCCAAGTAACTAGACTCATATGCCCATCTATGTAATTTTTTCTAGAATTTTTAGTCGGGCCAATTAGTACAGTTTATTAGTCAAAGTCTCCCATATTGTAGGGGTCGACTACACTGACCTTTGCCCATTACGACTTGGATATCTCCCTGCACAGGGCTTCAATACTGATGTCGTTTGTTTCTATGAAAACTAGACTCAGAGAGGAATCTGTACATATATGGTACGACCCCTAATTATCTCTGGTTAATTTATAATGAATTTCCAAAGTCGGAGCAGAGAATCCAGAAACCGTTCTGCCCTGTCCCACAAAAATCTGATTATCTCTTAATATACTGCCCATATGATCTTTTCGTTACTTCCTCATGAAAACAGACTCATCGAGCTTCGATTACATAATTTATTCATCAATTAATTCCACTCCTACTATTTTTAGTGATTTTTCAATCTCATGACACTGCTGCTGCCAGCATCTGTTACGAAAGTAACTAGGTCCATTTCATGCCTACCCTTGATCCAACTCAATCAAACATTCGTGCCATTTTCGCATGGCTTAAAGTTTACATGCCAAAGTTCAAACACAACGTAATAGCTTATACATGCCAAAATGTTCTTCTAAGCCAACTAAGAAGAAAGTACCAAAACTTGCTATCCGGTGTGATGACTTCGATGACGGCCTGACCCCGCAAAAATAGATGAGTCCAAGCAACCTATAATGGGTGACAAGGAAACACCGAGTGAGTTTATAACTCAGCAAGTCATAAGCAATGCACTACCATCCATCAATAACATTATCACAAGAGGAAACAAAATGGAACGAGACAATTTACTCCATCCATACCGAACCATACCATAGTTCCTCCAACCGATCGATTCAATTTCATATCAATTCATGCATTCACATTCCATATACTCATCAATAGAACATTGAAGCATTTTCATAAATCAATTTATTTTCGTTACAATCAACGACTAAACGGCCTTTCACCCATCCTACGATAAATTTTATGTACGTGACTTCAAGTATATTTGTCACATAGGTTCAAACTTATCGAGCTCAACACCAAGTATAAGCATAGCACCTATTAGCCATGTACTCAAGACACTTACCCGATCCGCTGTCCGCGATCGACTCAATAGTGTCGCACACATAGTGTCCATAATGATTCACGAATGTATATTGAGTCCGCACACTCAGTGCTATATAATCAACTCGCACACTTAGTGCTACGTAATCAAATCGCACACTTAGTGCTACATAGTCAAACTCGCACACTTAGTGCCGCATGGTCAATTCGCACACTTAGTGCATCATATTCATTTCGCACACTTAGTGCAACATAGTCAAATCGCACACTTAGTGCTGTACAATTCAATCCCGCGCACTTAGCGCCAATCTCATGGTCATAAATGGTTATACCCGCACGTTTAGTGCCGAGATCAACAACTCAGTACATCTTACCTCTTTTCTTTTCATTCAACAATTTCATCATCACATACTTACTTGCAAATATATATATGTATATTTATTCATTCCATTCAGCATCAAAACATAAACATTATGACCATTTGAAATAATACCAACTACATGCTTAATGACTTACCTCGTGTTGGGTAAGACGGTTCCAACTCGGCTACTCGATGACCTTTTCTTTGCCTTTGCTCGATTCACCTCCTTTAACTCCTTGAGCTTAATCAATAATTTAACTAGTTTAACCACCTTGCCAAATATTTACAATCCAATTTCACATGTATATGTATGTTAGTATATTCGGCTAATAACCTCATGCAACTACCATATCATCAAAATCTAATCACCCATGCACATGCATTAGGTAAGTTACCTTTGCTAATTTTAAACCCAACATCACACAAGCTCTCAAGGGATGGCCGAATGCTTCTTTTGTTACCCAACTAATCATTCGACAATTTCATCCCTTTTGCCACCCTTTTATGCCTAATTATCTAAATCAAGATAAGATCATCAACATGCCTAACCATAGCCGAATGTGCAACATTAATCTATCACCTCTATCTCTTAAATACTATCAAGTTCATTTACTTCTAATTTCTTAAGTTCCACATCTTAATGCCCATTATACATAATCAAATTTAACATCATCTATATATTTACTCATATGGCCGAATATACATACCCCCATATAATATCATTTTCATTCCATTTAACACTTAATTTCCACCACATAATCACTTGGCCGATTTTGCTAGCATACAAGCCTATGACCGAATGTCCTTGACCTCTAGCCACCTAGATTTTTATTCTTTAAGCCTCATCCAACTCATATTTTTCATTGACAACCTCCTTAACTTCAATTTATTCACATCTTTAATCATGCTACATTCGACCATTATTTAACAATAATTCATGCATCCTTTTTATTAAACACTCAAAATCAACCATCTTCATACCTCATCACCAAAGACATCAAAATACCAACCAAGAATGTAACATTCATGGCCGAATATCATCTCCATCAATTAACAAAATTTGAACCATGGCTAGGTAGATTTTCACTTACAACTTAAAATATACATGAATCTTAAAGAATAATATCAAACATACCTTAGTCTAGCAAACCACCATAGCCGATTTTCTCAAGCTTTTTCCCCTTCCTTTCTTTCCTCTATTCGGCCAAGGATGTTCAAGAATGAACACTTTTTTTTTCTTTCTTCAATTCACGGAAACAAGGGGGTGAGACCATGTTATTTTTTTTTCCATCACCCTTCCTTTCATTATTTAATTATCATGCTTATTATTTTATTTTCCTTACCATACATCACTAACACAACATGTTGGTGACATGTTTCCACCCATAGCATGGCCGGCCACTACATATTAGGGAGGGGGAATTTGACATGCAAGTCCCCTTTTTCTTCCACATGCACTAATAGGTCCTCATGCATTGACCTATCACATTTTAAAATTTTCTCATATAAGTCCTATTGACTAAATTCACATGCAATCGACTAAATCGAAGCTTGAAATTTTCACACATTCATGATTACATATTCTAGACAATAAACATCACATTCAAACCTTTCGGTGACTCGGTTTAGCGGTCCCGAAACCACTTCCCGACTAGGGTTAATTTTGGGCTGTCACACCTGCGGGATAAAACCTGGATATAATACCAGCACTAAGCCTGCGGGATTTAACCCGGATATAATACCAGCACTAAGCCTGCGGGATAAAACCCGGATATAATACCAGCACTAAGCTTGCGGGATAAAACCCGGATATAATACCAGCACTAAGCCTGCGGGATTTAACCCGGATATATATCAAATATCATGCATATTTAATCATATATTAACACATCTCATTCAACATATCACATTAGTAGTCATTTGCTACATTCGGATACAAGCTCCATATGAACATCATCATTTACTTTTCGGTTCAAAAGTCATACATAAATATCACATATCCATTCCACCATTCAAGCTTAACCCATAGTGACCATTCAACTATATGTCATATACATAAATTATTTATCACACAACTTAATTCAAGTAGAACCAAAAGGTCACAATCCATCTAATGTATACATATCAAGGCATCATCAATTATATACTAAAAGTGACTACTTAAAACTTACCACAGACGAAAACGAACGAACCGGGACGGCTATTTGAAAAATTTAGATTTTTTTTCTTCCGATCCAATTCTGATTTCCCCTTTTCTTGATCTAAATTAATATAAATTAAACTTATTTAATCTCACATATACTCAAATTCGCTCAAAAACACATAAAAGGGCAATTTGCACATTAGCCCCTAATATTTCACATTTTCACAAATTAGTCCCTATTTCCAAATAGCACAAATACACAAAATCTCATCAAACCCGTGTTAGACCGAATTTACCTTAGGCCTTAGTAGCCCATTTATTCAATTTATTTCACACTCGGAACAAATTCACCAAAGCTCAATTCAATTCGGTAACATATATATATTTATTTACAACTTGATTCAACACATATAATGCACATACATTAATACATCCAAACATGAAATATTAGCAAACATTACTGAATGGTCAAGTTATTCCACACGGATTATTAGAAAAAAATATACAAGTACATACAAGCATTACCAAATGACCGAATCTCCATTGTATTTAAAAATAATTCATGCACCACTCATTTAACTACTAATAGTCATTTACTAAGTACCAATGCCGAATAGAAATATGTCAAGTTCACATGCTTTGAATCATGCTAAAATGTCATTTTCATAACCAAATAGTCATATTAACTAAACACCTTAAACTTAACTTAATAATTAACAAATCAACTATAATTCATGAATATTCTTGTCTTCGTAAATGCACCAATAAATCCAATTATACAAGCAATGATTTATTCATCACTTAGCTTATCCAATTAAGCCACAACCAAAAACACATTCATCAACCGAATCATTATTTAACCAAAACATGAAAAATCTATTAATACATATTTATTTTTCATCATTAAACACAAAAATCATCAAACTTTCAACAATGGAAAAACACAAAATCAACATAAATTCCGAAAATTGAAGCATGGGTTTACTAGCATTCGAAGCAACGATCTCAAAAATATAAACATTATCAAAAACTGAGTCAAAATCACTTTAATTAAAGCTTGAAGTTGCCGAACCCTAATGGCTTCCATGAACCTTTTTCTTTTCTCATTTTCGGTTGAAAGAACCATGAAAGATGATGATTTAACTTTTATTTTATTAATATATTAACATATATTCATAAATTACTTAAAATAACCTTATTCCAAATTCAATATTTCAATAATGCCAAACCAACATTTCCACTAACTAATTAATGGTCCATTTATCACATGAGGACCCTAACTTTTAAGTTCCATAGCTTTTAGACACTTTTAACTTATAGCATGCTACTTTTACATTTAACGCAATTAAGTCCTTTTATAAAATTGAGCTCACAAATGATAAAATTTTCACACGAAAATTTCACACATATTAACTCACATACTGTAAACACCAAGAGTAACACTAAAATATTTTTTTGACTCGAATTTGTGGTCCCAAAACCACTGTTCCGATTAAGGTCTAAACTGGGCTATTACACAACCTTTGCATGCCAAGGGATTTGAACCAAAGTCCTCTCACATGCAAACTCACGCAACCACCACTAGGCCATCAACTCATTTGTGTCATAAATCCAACACATTAAACTTTAAAGTGCACCTACTTGCTTCCAGATTTATTGAAAAGAAAAACCAAAATATATTGCAAGAGCCAAGACTTGAACCTTAGACCCCTTGCTTCCTCTATGGCGTCACTTCCTTGTCCCCTAAGTGGCGCCACCTTGCCACTACACCACACTCCTTTTTGTGTCATCTTTTACCCCTTTACTCTTAAAAGCCTAAATGCCAATTGCATCACCTGTTCATAAAATTAAAATTCCAAAGACTACCACGGATTTAACTTAAGTTTGGGCCTTCCAAAGGCCCACTAACCTACTAAAATATATATATTAACCAACTAGAACACACACAAATTTTAAAAATCACAGAAACACAAAAAACCCGAAAATTGGGGCGTTACAACTCTACCCTCCTTAAAGAAATTTCGTCCTCAAAATTTTACCTGAATCAAACAGATGAGGATATTGTTGACGCATCGCCACTTCTGGCTCCCAAGTAGCTTTCTCTTTGCCATGATTACGCCACAGCACCTTTACTAGCGGAACTGATTTCCTCCTCAAAATCTTAACATCTCGATCCAAAATCTGCACAGGCTCTTCCTCAAAAGTCAAGTCTGTTTGGACCTCGATCTCTACAACCAGCACAACATGAATAGGGTCAGAACGATACCGCCTTAACATGGAGACATGAAAGACATCATGTCCTATCCAACTCTGGAGGTAGCTCCCACTGATAAGCCACTGGACCCACTCGCTTAAGAATCCGATAAGGCCCAATGAACCGCAGACTTAACTTGCCTTTCCTCCCAAACCTTAATATTTTCTTCCAAGGTGAAACCTTCAAGAAGACCATATCACCCACAGAGTACTCAATTTCCTTGCGCTTCAAATCTGCATATGACTTTTGTCTATCAGATGCTTCCTTCAACCGGTCTCTAATCAACTTGACCTTATCCTCAGTATCTGCCACCAACTCAGGTCCAAGAACCTGTCGTTCACCCAACTCGGTCAAACAACTAGGTGTACGACATCTTCGCCCATACAGTACCTCATAAGGAGCCATTCGAATACTTGCCTGATAATTGTTGTTGTATGCAAACTCTGCCAACGGTAAATAATCCTCCCAACTGCCTCGAAAGTCGATAACGCATCCCCTCAACATGTCTTCCAGAATCTGAATAACCCTTTTCGACTGAGCCTCAGTCTGAGGATGAAAGGCTGTACTAAAGTTCAATCGTGTACCCAACGCCTCATGCAACTTTTGCCAAAACTGAGATGTGAATCTAGGATCTCGATCAGAAATAATCGACACTGGCACTCCGTGAAGTCGCACTATTTCTGCCACATACAATTTGGCTAATTCTGAAGTGAATAATCAGTGCGGACAGGTATGAAATGAGCAGATTTGGTCAACCTATCCACAATTACCCAAATTGAGTCATTCTTCGACGGTGTCAAGGGTAACCCACTCACAAAATCCGTGGTTACCCTTTCCCACTTCCAAAGTGGTACTTTCATTGGCTGCAAAAGTCTGGAAGGTAATTGATGTTCAACTTTCACTTGCTGACAAGTCAGACATTTTCCCACAACTTCCGTTACCTCTCACTTCAATCCAGGCCACCAATACAACTCCTTTAAGTCGCGATACATTTTACTCCCTCCAGGATGCATAGCACACAGATCTCCATGAGCTTCTTTCAGAATTACTTGCCTCAAGTCAGAGTCCTTCAGAATACAAACTCTACCTTGGTAACACAGAACTCCCTCACTATTTAGTCTGAACTCAGAAGTATCCCCATTCTTAACCTGCCGGAATCGAGAAACCAGGGACTCATCCCTCGACTGTTTTTCCTTAATCTCATCCACCCAGGTCGGCCTAACTTACAGTTCTACTAACAGACTACTGTCGTCATACAACTCGAACGAGCAAACATGGCTTTCAGATCAGTTACAGTTCTACGACTTAGGGCATCAGCCACCACATTAGCTTTGCCTAGGTGATACTCAATCGCGTAGTCATAATCCTTAAGCAACTCTATCCATCTCTGCTGCCTAAGGTTCAGCTCCTTCTGAGTCAGCAAGTACTTAAGACTCTTATGATCTGTGTATATAATACACCTTTCTCCGTGCAAGTAATGTCTCCAAATCTTAAGCGCAAAGATTACCGCTGCCAACCCCAGATCATGACTAAGATAGTTAAATTCATGTGGTTTAAGCTGTCGCGATACATAAGCAACCACTTTACCCTCTTGCACCAGCACACAGCCCAACCCTACATGTGATGCATCACTGCATACAATAAAATCTTTTCCAGACTCTGGCTGAATCAGTACAGGTGCCTCGGTCAGAACTTTCTTCAGCTTCTCAAAAGATTCCTGTTGTTTCTCAGTCCAAACAAACGGTACTGCCTTCCTTATAAGCTTTGTCAAAGGCGCTGCCATCACAGAAAATCCTTCCACAAACTTTCTATAGTACCTAACTAAACCTAGAAAACTTCGAATTTCTGACACTAACCTCGATGGCTTCCATTCCAGAATCGCTTCAATCTTTTGAGGGTCGACCTTGATCCCTTCAGCAGAGACAACATGTCCCAAGAAAGTTACCTCTTTCAACCAGAACTCACACTTACTGAATTTCGCATAAAGCTCCTTCTCCCACAACACTTGTAGCACAATACGAAGGTGCTCATCATGCTTCTCCTCAGTTTCAGAATAAACCAGAATATCATCGATAAAGACGACCACGAATCGATCCAAGTATGGCTGGAACACTCGATTCATCAGATCCATAAATGCCGCAAGTGCGTTCGTCAACCCAAATGGCATAACCAAGAACTCATAGTGACCATACCGAGTTCTGAATGCCGTCTTGTGAATATCCACCTCCTTAACCCTCAACTGATGATACCCAGATCGAAGGTCAATCTTGGAAAATACTGAAGCTCCTCTAAGTTGGTCGAATAAATCATCGATTCTCGGCAGTGGGTACTTCTTCTTAATCATTAGTTTGTTCAACTGCCGATAATCGATGCACATCCGCATTTACCCATCTTTCTTCTTTATGAACAACACTGGTGCTCCCCACGGAGACACACTTGGTCTAATGAAGCCTCTATCCAATAACTCTTGAATTTGGGCTTTCAGCTTCACCAACTCCTTCGATGCCATCCTATAAGGTGCAATGGACACCAGTGCCGTTCCAGGCAACAAGTCGATTCCAAACTCAACCTCTCGGTTCGGGGGCAAACCCGGAAGCCCCTCTGGAAAAACATCTTGAAAATCTTTGACGGTTCTAACTTTATCCACTGTCAGATCCTCAGTTTTTGATTGGCTTACAAATGCCAAATAAGCCTCACATCCCTTTCGAATCCACTTCTCGGCTATCAATGCCGACACCACATTAGACAAATAATCCCTATGCTCGCCTATCACCAAAACCTCCTCATCCTTGGTGGTCTTTAACATTATTCGCTTAGCAGCACAATCCAAAGTAGCCCTATGCTTAACAAGCCAATCCATTCCCAAAATGAGATCGAATTCTCCGAAAGGTAGCTCCATCAGATCTCCAGAGAAAACTTTTCCTTAAGTTTCTATAGGCACATCTCTATACAGTTTATCTACCCTAACTGAGTGACCCAAAGGACTTAGCGCAGATATCCCACACACGGTCTCCTCAGAGCACACACCCAGCGACCCAGATATAGCACATGCTACATATGAATGGGTAGATCCAACATCTATCAACGCAGTGTATGGCATACTGGAAATCAAAAACGTACCAGTTATGACGTTAGGTGCATCACCCTCCTCTCGACGATGAGCTGCATACACCAACACCGGCTGACGAGCCTCAGTAAATCCAGCACCCTTGCCAGGCGCTCCTCTTCCTTGACCGTTTCCATTACCACCACTGCCTTTCCCACGTATTCTCGAAAACTGTGGTCCACCCCTCACTAGTTGAGCGACCTTCTGCTCTAAAAGTTGAACCTGATCTGGTTCCTGGGGACAATCTTTAACCCTATGCTCCATAGATCTACATAAGAAACAAGCACCAAAACATTTCTGACACTCGCCCATATGCATCTTCCCACAATTCCTACAACCTTGCTGTGACAGCCCAAAATTGACCCTAGTCGGGAAGTGGTTTCAGGACCGCTAAACTGAGTCACCGAAATGTTTGAATGTGATATTTATTGTCTAGAATATGTAATTATGAATGTGTGAAAATTTTGAGCTTCGATTTAGTCGATTGCATGTGAGTTTTAGTAAATAGGACTTATGTGAGTAAATTTTGAAATGTGATAGGTCAAAGCATAAGGATCTATTAGTGCATGAAATAAAAAGGGGGGACTTGCATGTCAAATTCCCCCCTAATTAGTAGTGGTCGGCCATGACAAGCATGGTAGACCAAGTGTGATGGGCAAGAGCATGTCATAAACATGTTGAGTTAGTGTTTCATGGGAAGTATGATAAAATAAGGAGCATGGGCATAAAATAATGAAAGGGAATATGATGAAAACAAAAAAAAAGTGTGTGGTTGTTTCCCCCCCCATTTTGCCGAAACTAGAAAGAAAAACAAAAAAAAAGTGTTCATCCTTTGGTTCATCCTTGGCCAAAAAAATTTTAAGGAGGAAGGAAGAAGAAAGGTTGAAGAGGTTCGGCCATGCATGTAACTAGGCTAAGGTATGTTTGATGATGTTCCATGAGATGCATGCATGTTTTAGTTGTTAGCTTGAGTTCTACCTAGCCCATGGTCTAAATCTTGCTCTGTGATGGAAATGACACTCGGCCATGGATGCATCATTCTTGGTTGATGTTTGATGTTGTGGTGATGAGGCATGAAGATGAGTTAAGTTTCGGCTAAGGTGGATTTGTGTTGATGTCATTTGCATGCTAAGTGTAAAGCTTTGTAATGATACATGTGATGGTGATTGATGACTCTTGGATTTTCTTTTTGACATTTTTGAGTTAGACATTAAGTTCTTTGTGTAACCCATGACCAAAATTGAATGGTATGGTGTCTTGATGCATTCGGCCATGGTAGAAAATAGATGTGAAATGGTAGTAAGGTGAAGTGCAAAATGATAGTATTTGATTACTAGTGTATATATGCGTATTAGCCGAGTTTTGAACTTGAAACAAGATGATATATAATCAATACAAGTAACCATACTTGTAGGAAGTATTAAGCATATAATCGGCCTCAACATAGACATGCATATTCGGCCATAGGAAGAAGATTGGCGTTGCATGTATTCGGTTAGAGGCAAGCGTATTGATGCTTTTATCTTGGCTTAGACAATCGGCTAAAAAGAAGTGTGGGTTAATATGTTGAGTTGATTCATGATTTCATATGTATGTGACTTTAATGTCTAATGTATAAATATGGGCTAAGTGCCTTGTGTTCCTCTTTTCGGTGCTCAAATGATTAAATCAATTTATTTGTTTAATTAAGCTCAAGAGCAAAGGGGAACTAAATCCGATAAAGGGAAGGAAAAAGTGGTCGAATAGCCATCGGAATCGTTCGACAACATCCGAGGTAAGTTCTTGAGTAAAAGAGCTTAAATTATGATTTGATTAGATCATGTTTTAAGCAAATCAAAATCATGCTCTTTGTGTGTGGCTATTGAGCCGAAATTGCAAGAATGATAAGTGTCTTGTGTTTGAGTTTTGCTAACGAAAACAAAATACGAATGTTCCATGATTTATTGTTAAATGTGCATGGTTATTTGAATGATGTCCGGGCTAAGTCCCGAAGGCTTTGTGCTAAGTGACCATATCCGGACTAAGATCCGAAGGCATTTGTGCGAGTTACTAAATCCGGACTAAGATCCGAAGGATTTGTGCGAGTTACTAAATCCGGGTTAAGTCCCGAAGGCATTTGTGCGAGTTACTAAATCCGGGTTAAGTCCCGAAGGCATTTGTGCGAGTTACTATAACCGGGCTATGTCCCGAAAACATTTGAACGAGTAGCTATATCCGGTTAAATTCCGAAGGTACGTGATTTGGGAATGAATGATCTTGCTGTAAAAATTTCAGTTAATACGCTTGTAACATCCCAACATTGAGGTATGTTTTGTATGTGCTTTGAATTAGTTGAGCCCTTACAAATAAGTATTCGCTCAGTTGATAAATGAGCTACCGGCCTTTGGCTAAGTTGATCTTTGTGTATGAATAAAAGGGTTGGTAATGTGAAGTAAGTATGATATTGAAAAATTGTGCATATAAAATTATCCGTTTAGCTACATGAATGCTATACTTTTGTTGTGCTGGAAGCCCTTGCTCAAAACTTACTAAGCATAAATTGCTTACTCTGTCTCCTTGATTCTCTGTTTTATAGATTTTGGTTCTCCAGCTATCGGACTCGGGATTTTGAAGTCGAAGTCACCCACACTATCAAAGCCCCCCCCTTTTGGTACAATTTTGGTTGAACTTCGAAATGGCATGTATAGGACTACCCTTTTTGTTGTGGGTCATGGACCCTTTGGACTTGTATAATTTTGGATAGCCATGCGAAAATGGCTTATATATGTTTGAGTATAATGTTATAATCATTTGGTATGGATATGGTTATTGAGAGGTGTGGATATGCTTAACAAGGATTGGCCATGGGAATGGTTAATCACTATCATAATTTGTGCTATTTATGCTAAAAGGGCTAGTTGAATCATGGAAACTATGAAATAGGTAAGGTCTACCTTAAAGGCAGATGCTGACAGCAGCAGTTATGTAGATTAGGAAAATCACTAAAAATAGTAGGAATGGAATTAAATAGTGAATAAATTATGTAAACGAACCTTGATGAATCTATTTTCATATGAAAGTAACAAAATGATCATATGGATAGTATGTTAAGAGATATTCAGGTTCTCGTGAGACAGGGCCAGAACGGTTTCTGGATTCCCTGTTCCGACTATGGAAATTCATTACAAATTAACCAAAGATAATTAGGAGTCATTCCATATATGTATAGATTCCTCTCTGAGTGTAGTTTCTATAGAAACAAACGGCATCAGTATTGAAGCTCTGTGCAGGGAGATATCTAAGTCGTAATGCGCAAAGGTCAGTGTAGTCGATCCCTGTAACATAGGAGACTTTGACTAATAAACTGTACTAATTGGCTGACCAAAAATTCTAGAAAAAAATATATAGATGGGCATATGAGTCTAATTTCAGGGAAAAATTACGAAACTAATTTTCGAGTTGTGAAACTCAAGATATGATTTTTAAGGTGACAGTGACGCAGTTAGCCAACTGCCTAGAAAATTTTAAAATGGACTGCAATAGTAAGCGAATTTAGTCTGTGAACCCCTCGTGTCCGACTCCGGCAACAGTCTCGGGTACGGGGTGTTACAATTTTATTGGTATCAGAGCTACGGTTTAGTCGATTCTAGGACTACCGTAATGCGTTGGGTCTAGATATACATGCCATTTTATGTGATCAATTGATAGTGTGGTGATTTCTGACATTTGCAAATGTGTTTATTTATAGTAATGGATCTCGATCCCGACCGAGCGGTAGCTGATGATCTTGAGAGTGTAGCGCCTGCTCCCGCACAAGGGACAGCGCCGGTGGACTCTCAACCTAATGCTAGTAACCCGAATGATGAAGCTAGAAAAGCTTTCTATAGCGTGATGAATGATTGGTTCAACCAATACATTCGAACTAATACGGCTGTTCCACAACCTCCATTCCCGACAAATACCACCCCCGCACCTACAATACCTCCGGTAACTGACCAAATAAGGTCAAATAAGCCCCCAGTTGACAGAATCCGAAAACATGGGGCTACAAAATTTAAAGCTACGGATAGCGACGATGCCGAGCAAGTTGAATTTTGGTTGGACAACACTATCCGGGTACTCGATGAGCTATCTTGTACACCCGATGAATGCCTAAAGTGTACTATCTCCTTGCTACGCGATTCTGCCTACTATTGGTGGAGTACTCTGACTTCTGTTGTGCCGCGAGAGCAAGTAACTTGGGAGTTTTTCCAAACTGAGTTTCGAAAAAAGTATATCAGTCAGAGATTTGTTGATCAAAAATGAAAGGAATTTTTTGAGCTTAAGCAAGGTTCTATGTCAGTTACTGATTACGAGCGAAAATTTGTTAGACTTAGTAGATACGCTCGGGAATGTGTTTCGTCTGAGGCTATCATGTGTAAACGCTTCGAGGATGGGCTGAATGAAGATATAAAAATGTTCGTTGGCATTCTTGAAATACGAGAGTTCGTAGTACTTGTCGAGCGAGCTTGTAAAGCCGAAGAGCTTAGAAAAGAAAAACAAAAAGTTGATGTGGGAACTGGAGAGTTTCGTAAAAAATCCTCGGGAAAGTCTCTTCAACAGGCATCGAAGAAATTTTGAGATGATGTGGGCCGATCTAGAGGCACTTCGGGCCTTTTTAGACGAGATCGTGATCGACCCCCTGTGGGTACACGAGGCACTTCGGTCGCCAGTGTTGGGAATGAACGTCGAGATAGAACGGAATGTCGATATTGCGATAAATGGCATTCGGGGAGTTGTAGATTCCCTGACCGCTCCTGTTACAAGTGCGGATCAGTTGACCACTTCATTAAAGATTGCCCGAGGTTGTCTGAACAGAATGTAAATCAGAGTGGGAAACCGGGTGCTACCACTGCTCGAGGTAGACCATCTAGAAATACGGGCAATGCTAGCGGTGGTCAGAGAGGATCTAGAGATGCTACGACCAGATCCGAGGCTCGTGCGCCTACTAGAGCTTATGCTATACGTGCCCGCGAGGATGCTTCTTCGCCTGATGTTATTACCGGTACTTTTACTCTCTTTGATACTAATGTAATTGCTTTGATTGACCCCGGTTCTACTCATTCTTACATATGTCAAACCTTAGCATCCAGTAAGACTTTACCTATTGAGTCTACTGAGTTCGTAATTCGGGTGTCAAATCCCTTGGGTCGTTACGTGCTTGTCAATAAAGTGTGTAAGAAATGTCCCCTAGTAATTCGAGGTTCCTATTTTCCGACGGACTTGATGCTTTTTCCGTTTGATGAATTTGATGTTATTCTTGGTTTGGATTGGTTGACCGCGCATGATGCGGTTGTGAATTGCAAAAGCAAGACTATTGATTTGAGGTGCGCAAATAACGAGATGATCCGAGTTGAGTCTACGGACTTAAAGGGGTTGTCAGCTGTAATATCCTCAATGTTGGCCCAGAAATATGTAAGAAAAGGGTGCGAAGCATACCTTGCATATGTACTTGATGACAAAGAATTAGAAAAGAAACCCGAATCTGTGCCGGTGTTTTGTGAATACCCGGATGTTTTTCCTGAAGAATTACCGGGTTTACCACCTGTTCGGGAGATAGAGTTTGGTATTGAGCTTGTACCTGGGACTACGCCGATTTCGATAGCTCCGTATCATATGGCACCAACCGAGTTAAAAGAGTTGAAAGCTCAGTTGCAAGAATTGACGGATAGAGGTTTTGCTCGACCAAGTTTCTCACCTTGGGGTGCACCAGTATTGTTCGTGAAAAAGAAGGACGGAACCATGAGGTTGTGCATTGACTATCGTCAACTGAATAAAGTGACGATAAAGAATAAATATCCGTTACCGCGTATTGATGATTTGTTTGATCAACTAAAAGGAGCCTCAGTGTTCTCAAAAATAGATTTGAGATCGGGCTATTATCAGTTGCGAATTCGAGATTCGGACATACCCAAAACTGCCTTCAGAATGAGATATGGTCACTACGAATTCTTAGTGATGCCGTTTGGGCTCACTAATGCCCCTGCGGTATTTATGGATTTGATGAATCAGATCTTCAGACCATATTTGGATCGGTTCGTAGTTGTGTTCATTGATGACATCTTGGTCTATTCAAGAGATGATACCGAACATGCTGAGCACCTGAGACTAGTGTTGCAAATTTTGCGGGATAAGCAGTTATATGCTAAGTTCAATAAGTGTGAGTTCTGGTTAATAGAGGTTAGCTTCTTGGGTCATGTGGTATCCGCATCGGGTATTCGAGTTGACCCGAACAAAATTTCAGCCATACTTAACTGGAAACCTCCGAGAAATATTACTGAGGTTCGGAGCTTTTTGGGACTTGCCGGTTATTACCGACGATTTGTCAAAGGTTTCTCGATGATAGCCACACCAATGACGAAGCTACTTCAAAAGGATGTTAAGTTCGAATGGACGGAGAAATGTCAGAAAGGTTTTGATCAACTGAAAACTTATTTGACTGAAGCTCCAATTTTAGTGCAACCCGAATCAGGCAAAGAGTTTATCATTTATAGTGACGCATCCCTACTTGGGTTGGGTTGCATATTGATGCAAGAAGGTCAAGTGGTGGCCTATGCGTCGGGACAATTAAAGCCACATGAGAAAAATTATCCGACCCATGATCTTGAACTAGCTGCCATCGTATTTGCTTTAAAAATATGGCGACATTACTTATTTGGTGAAAAGTGCCATGTATTTTCGGATCACAAAAGTCTCAAATATTTGATGACTCAAAGAGACTTAAATCTGCGACAAAGACGTTGGCTTGAGTTGTTGAAAGATTACGAGCTTGTCATTGATTACCACCCGGGAAAGGCTAATGTGGTTGTGGACGCCTTAAGCCGGAAATCATTGTTTGCTTTACGAGCGATGAATGTGCACTTGTCTGTTCTACCCGACAATGTGTTAGTAGCTGAATTTAAAAGCCAAACCATTATTGATTCATCAAATTCGTGAAGCCCAGAAAGTTGATGATGAATTGGTTGCAAAACGGGATGAGTGTGTTCCAAACAAGGAATAGGAGTTTCAAATTGATGATGATGATTGTTTGAGGTTCAGAAGTCGTTTGTGTGTTCCAAGGAATTCGAAACTCATTTCGATGATTCTAAACGAAGCCCATTGTAGCCGAATGTCAATTCACCCAGGGAGTACGAAAATGTACAACGATTTGAAACGTCGGTTTTGGTGGCATGGTATGAAACGAGACATCTCCAACTTTGTTTCGAGATGTTTAATATGTCAACAAGTGAAAGCGGAACATCAAGTGCCTTCAGGATTACTTCAGCCGATCATGATACCCGAGTGGAAATGGGATCGAGTCACAATAGACTTTGTGTCCGGACTGCCATTGTCAGCAAGTAAGAAGGATGCGATTTGGGTTGTTGTTGATAGACTGACTAAGTCGGCTCACTTTATCCCCGTGCGTACGGATTTTTCATTGGATAAACTAGGCGAATTGTATGTTTCTCAGATTGTGAGATTACACGGGGTACCTATTTCTATCGTGTCGGATAGAGATCCGAGATTCACCTCGCGATTTTGGAAGAAATTGCAAGAAGCTTTGGGTACCAAGCTGCATTTTAGCACTGCTTTCCACCCCCAAACCGATGGTCAATCCGAGCGGATAATTCAGATACTTGAGGATATGTTGCGATGTTGCATCCTCGAGTTCAGTAGTTCATGGGAACGGATTTACCTTTGATTGAATTCGCTTACAACAATAGTTTTCAATCAAGTATTAAGATGGCACCTTACAAGGCTTTGTACGGTCGTAAATGCCGTACACCATTGTTTTGGACCGAGAGCTCGATGAAAGAACGATACCCAAACCTATTTACCGGTAAGATTTTCGGGGACGAAAATTTCTTAAGTGGGGAAGAGTTGTGACAGCCCAAAATTGACCCTAGTCGGGAAGTGGTTTCGGGATCGCTAAACCGAGTCACCGAAATGTTTGAATGTGATATTTATTGTCTAGAATATGTAATTATGAATGTGTGAAAATTTCGAGCTTCGATTTAGTCGATTGCATGTGAGTTTTAGTAAATAGGACTTATGTGAGAAAATTTTGAAATGTGATAGGTCAAAGCATAAGGATCTATTAGTGCATGAAATAAAAAGGGGGGACTTGCATGTCAAATTCCCCCCCTAATTAGTAGTGGCCGGCCATGACAAGCATGGTAGACCAAGTGTGATGGGCAAGAACATGTCATAAACATGTTGAGTTAGTGTTTCATGGTAGATCCAACATCTATCAACGCAGTGTATGGCATACTGGAAATCAAAAACGTACCAGTTATGACGTTAGGTGCATCACCCTCCTCTCGACGATGAGCTGCATACACCAACACCGGCTGACGAGCCTCAGTAAATCCAGCACCCTTGCCAGGCGCTCCTCTTCCTTGACCGTTTCCATTACCACCACTGCCTTTCCCACGTATTCTCGAAAACTGTGGTCCACCCCTCACTAGTTGAGCGACCTTCTGCTCTAAAAGTTGAACCTGATCTGGTTCCTGGGGACAATCTTTAACCCTATGCTCCATAGATCTACATAAGAAACAAGCACCAAAACATTTCTGACACTCGCCCATATGCATCTTCCCACAATTCCTACAACCTTGCTGTGACAGCCCAAAATTGACCCTAGTCGGGAAGTGGTTTCAGGACCGCTAAACTGAGTCACCGAAATGTTTGAATGTGATATTTATTGTCTAGAATATGTAATTATGAATGTGTGAAAATTTTGAGCTTCGATTTAGTCGATTGCATGTGAGTTTTAGTAAATAGGACTTATGTGAGTAAATTTGAAATGTGATAGGTCAAAGCATAAGGATCTATTAGTGCATGAAATAAAAAGGGGGGACTTGCATGTCAAATTCCCCCCTAATTAGTAGTGGTCGGCCATGACAAGCATGGTAGACCAAGTGTGATGGGCAAGAGCATGTCATAAACATGTTGAGTTAGTGTTTCATGGGAAGTATGATAAAATAAGGAGCATGGGCATAAAATAATGAAAGGGAATATGATGAAAACAAAAAAAAAAGTGTGTGGTTGTTTCCCCCCCCATTTTGCCGAAACTAGAAAGAAAAACAAAAAAAAGTGTTCATCCTTTGGTTCATCCTTGGCCAAAAAAATTTTAAGGAGGAAGGAAGAAGAAAGGTTGAAGAGGTTCGGCCATGCATGTAACTAGGCTAAGGTATGTTTGATGATGTTCCATGAGATGCATGCATGTTTTAGTTGTTAGCTTGAGTTCTACCTAGCCCATGGTCTAAATCTTGCTCTGTGATGGAAATGACACTCGGCCATGGATGCATCATTCTTGGTTGATGTTTGATGTTGTGGTGATGAGGCATGAAGATGAGTTAAGTTTCGGCTAAGGTGGATTTGTGTTGATGTCATTTGCATGCTAAGTGTAAAGCTTTGTAATGATACATGTGATGGTGATTGATGACTCTTGGATTTTCTTTTTGACATTTTTGAGTTAGACATTAAGTTCTTTGTGTAACCCATGACCAAAATTGAATGGTATGGTGTCTTGATGCATTCGGCCATGGTAGAAAATAGATGTGAAATGGTAGTAAGGTGAAGTGCAAAATGATAGTATTTGATTACTAGTGTATATATGCGTATTAGCCGAGTTTTGAACTTGAAACAAGATGATATATAATCAATACAAGTAACCATACTTGTAGGAAGTATTAAGCATATAATCGGCCTCAACATAGACATGCATATTCGGCCATAGGAAGAAGATTGGCGTTGCATGTATTCGGTTAGAGGCAAGCGTATTGATGCTTTTATCTTGGCTTAGACAATCGGCTAAAAAGAAGTGTGGGTTAATATGTTGAGTTGATTCATGATTTCATATGTATGTGACTTTAATGTCTAATGTATAAATATGGGCTAAGTGCCTTGTGTTCCTCTTTTCGGTGCTCAAATGATTAAATCAATTTATTTGTTTAATTAAGCTCAAGAGCAAAGGGGAACTAAATCCGATAAAGGGAAGGAAAAAGTGGTCGAATAGCCATCGGAATCGTTCGACAACATCCGAGGTAAGTTCTTGAGTAAAAGAGCTTAAATTATGATTTGATTAGATCATGTTTTAAGCAAATCAAAATCATGCTCTTTGTGTGTGGCTATTGAGCCGAAATTGCAAGAATGATAAGTGTCTTGTGTTTGAGTTTTGCTAACGAAAACAAAATACGAATGTTCCATGATTTATTGTTAAATGTGCATGGTTATTTGAATGATGTCCGGGCTAAGTCCCGAAGGCTTTGTGCTAAGTGACCATATCCGGACTAAGATCCGAAGGCATTTGTGCGAGTTACTAAATCCGGACTAAGATCCGAAGGATTTGTGCGAGTTACTAAATCCGGGTTAAGTCCCGAAGGCATTTGTGCGAGTTACTAAATCCGGGTTAAGTCCCGAAGGCATTTGTGCGAGTTACTATAACCGGGCTATGTCCCGAAAACATTTGAACGAGTAGCTATATCCGGTTAAATTCCGAAGGTACGTGATTTGGGAATGAATGATCTTGCTGTAAAAATTTCAGTTAATACGCTTGTAACATCCCAACATTGAGGTATGTTTTGTATGTGCTTTGAATTAGTTGAGCCCTTACAAATAAGTATTCGCTCAGTTGATAAATGAGCTACCGGCCTTTGGCTAAGTTGATCTTTGTGTATGAATAAAAGGGTTGGTAATGTGAAGTAAGTATGATATTGAAAAATTGTGCATATAAAATTATCCGTTTAGCTACATGAATGCTATACTTTTGTTGTGCTGGAAGCCTTTGCTCAAAACTTACTAAGCATAAATTGCTTACTCCGTCTCCTTGATTCTCTGTTTTATAGATTTTGGTTCTCCAGCTATCGGACTCGGGATTTTGAAGTTGAAGTCGCCCACACTATCAAAGCCCCCCCTTTTGGTACAATTTTGGTTGAACTTCGAAATGGCATGTATAGGACTACCCTTTTTGTTGTGGGTCATGGACCCTTTGGACTTGTATAATTTTGGATAGCCATGCGAAAATGGCTTATATATGTTTGAGTATAATGTTATAATCATTTGGTATGGATATGGTTATTGAGAGGTGTGGATATGCTTAACAAGGATTGGCCATGGGAATGGTTAATCACTATCATAATTTGTGCTATTTATGCTAAAAGGGCTAGTTGAATCATGGAAACTATGAAATAGGTAAGGTCTACCTTAAAGGCAGATGCTGACAGCAGCAGTTATGTAGATTAGGAAAATCACTAAAAATAGTAGGAATGGAATTAAATAGTGAATAAATTATGTAAACGAACCTTGATGAATCTATTTTCATATGAAAGTAACAAAATGATCATATGGATAGTATGTTAAGAGATATTCAGGTTCTCGTGAGACAGGGCCAGAACGGTTTCTGGATTCCCTGTTCCGACTATGGAAATTCATTACAAATTAACCAAAGATAATTAGGAGTCATTCCATATATGTATAGATTCCTCTCTGAGTGTAGTTTCTATAGAAACAAACGGCATCAGTATTGAAGCTCTGTGCAGGGAGATATCTAAGTCGTAATGCGCAAAGGTCAGTGTAGTCGATCCCTGTAACATAGGAGACTTTGACTAATAAACTGTACTAATTGGATGACCAAAAATTCTAGAAAAAAATATGTAGATGGGCATATGAGTCTAATTTCAGGGAAAAATTACGAAACTAATTTTCGAGTTGTGAAACTCAAGATATGATTTTTAAGGTGACAGTGACGCAGTTAGCCAACTGCCTAGAAAATTTAAAATGGACTGCAATAGTAAGCGAATTTAGTCTGTGAACCCCTCGTGTCCGACTCCGGCAACAGTCTCGGGTACGGGGTGTTACAATTTTATTGGTATCAGAGCTACGGTTTAGTCGATTCTAGGACTACCGTAATGCGTTGGGTCTAGATATACATGCCATTTTATGTGATCAATTGATAGTGTGGTGATTTCTGACATTTGCAAATGTGTTTATTTATAGTAATGGATCTCGATCCCGACCGAGCGGTAGCTGATGATCTTGAGAGTGTAGCGCCTGCTCCCGCACAAGGGACAGCGCCGGTGGACTCTCAACCTAATGCTAGTAACCCGAATGATGAAGCTAGAAAAGCTTTCTATAGCGTGATGAATGATTGGTTCAACCAATACATTCGAACTAATACGGCTGTTCCACAACCTCCATTCCCGACAAATACCACCCCCGCACCTACAATACCACCGGTAACTGACCAAATAAGGTCAAATAAGCCCCCAGTTGACAGAATCCGAAAACATGGGGCTACAAAATTTAAAGCTACGGATAGCGACGATGCCGAGCAAGTTGAATTTTGGTTGGACAACACTATCCAGGTACTCGATGAGCTATCTTGTACACCCGATGAATGCCTAAAGTGTACTATCTCCTTGCTACGCGATTCTGCCTACTATTGGTGGAGTACTCTGACTTCTGTTGTGCCGCGAGAGCAAGTAACTTGGGAGTTTTTCCAAACTGAGTTTCGAAAAAAGTATATCAGTCAGAGATTTGTTGATCAAAAATGAAAGGAATTTTTTGAGCTTAAGCAAGGTTCTATGTCAGTTACTGATTACGAGCGAAAATTTGTTAGACTTAGTAGATACGCTCGGGAATGTGTTTCGTCTGAGGCTATCATGTGTAAACGCTTCGAGGATGGGCTGAATGAAGATATAAAAATGTTCGTTGGCATTCTTGAAATACGAGAGTTCGTAGTACTTGTCGAGCGAGCTTGTAAAGCCGAAGAGCTTAGAAAAGAAAAACAAAAAGTTGATGTGGGAACTGGAGAGTTTCGTAAAAAATCCTCGGGAAAGTCTCTTCAACAGGCATCGAAGAAATTTTGAGATGATGTGGGCCGGTCTAGAGGCACTTCGGGCCTTTTTAGACGAGATCGTGATCGACCCCCTGTGGGTACACGAGGCACTTCGGTCGCCAGTGTTGGGAATGAACGTCGAGATAGAACGGAATGTCGATATTGCGATAAATGGCATTCGGGGAGTTGTAGATTCCCTGACCGCTCCTGTTACAAGTGCGGATCAGTTGACCACTTCATTAAAGATTGCCCGAGGTTGTCTGAACAGAATGTAAATCAGAGTGGGAAACCGGGTGCTACCACTGCTCGAGGTAGACCATCTAGAAATACGGGCAATGCTAGCGGTGGTCAGAGAGGATCTAGAGATGCTACGACCAGATCCGAGGCTCGTGCGCCTACTAGAGCTTATGCTATACGTGCCCGCGAGGATGCTTCTTCGCCTGATGTTATTACCGGTACTTTTACTCTCTTTGATACTAATGTAATTGCTTTGATTGACCCCGGTTCTACTCATTCTTACATATGTCAAACCTTAGCATCCAGTAAGACTTTACCTATTGAGTCTACTGAGTTCGTAATTCGGGTGTCAAATCCCTTGGGTCGTTACGTGCTTGTCAATAAAGTGTGTAAGAAATGTCCCCTAGTAATTCGAGGTTCCTATTTTCCGGCGGACTTGATGCTTTTTCCGTTTGATGAATTTGATGTTATTCTTGGTTTGGATTGGTTGACCGCGCATGATGCGGTTGTGAATTGCAAAAGCAAGACTATTGATTTGAGGTGCGCAAATAACGAGATGATCCGAGTTGAGTCTACGGACTTAAAGGGGTTGTCAGCTGTAATATCCTCAATGTTGGCCCAGAAATATGTAAGAAAAGGGTGCGAAGCATACCTTGCATATGTACTTGATGACAAAGAATTAGAAAAGAAACCCGAATCTGTGCCGGTGTTTTGTGAATACCCGGATGTTTTTCCTGAAGAATTACCGGGTTTACCACCTGTTCGGGAGATAGAGTTTGGTATTGAGCTTGTACCTGGGACTACGCCGATTTCGATAGCTCCGTATCATATGGCACCAACCGAGTTAAAAGAGTTGAAAGCTCAGTTGCAAGAATTGACGGATAGAGGTTTTGCTCGACCAAGTTTCTCACCTTGGGGTGCACCAGTATTGTTCGTGAAAAAGAAGGACGGAACCATGAGGTTGTGCATTGACTATCGTCAACTGAATAAAGTGACGATAAAGAATAAATATCCGTTACCGCGTATTGATGATTTGTTTGATCAACTAAAAGGAGCCTCAGTGTTCTCAAAAATAGATTTGAGATCGGGCTATTATCAGTTGCGAATTCGAGATTCGGACATACCCAAAACTGCCTTCAGAATGAGATATGGTCACTACGAATTCTTAGTGATGCCGTTTGGGCTCACTAATGCCCCTGCGGTATTTATGGATTTGATGAATCAGATCTTCAGACCATATTTGGATCGGTTCGTAGTTGTGTTCATTGATGACATCTTGGTCTATTCAAGAGATGATACCGAACATGCTGAGCACCTGAGACTAGTGGTGCAAATTTTGCGGGATAAGCAGTTATATGCTAAGTTCAATAAGTGTGAGTTCTGGTTAAGAGAGGTTAGCTTCTTGGGTCATGTGGTATCCGCATCGGGTATTCGAGTTGACCCGAACAAAATTTCAGCCATACTTAACTGGAAACCTCCAAGAAATATTACTGAGGTTCGGAGCTTTTTGGGACTTGCCGGTTATTACCGACGATTTGTCAAAGGTTTCTCGATGATAGCCACACCAATGACGAAGCTACTTCAAAAGGATGTTAAGTTCGAATGGACGGAGAAATGTCAGAAAGGTTTTGATCAACTGAAAACTTATTTGACTGAAGCTCCAATTTTAGTGCAACCCGAATCAGGCAAAGAGTTTATCATTTATAGTGACGCATCCCTACTTGGGTTGGGTTGCATATTGATGCAAGAAGGTCAAGTGGTGGCCTATGCGTCGGGACAATTAAAGCCACATGAGAAAAATTATCCGACCCATGATCTTGAACTAGCTGCCATCGTATTTGCTTTAAAAATATGGCGACATTACTTATTTGGTGAAAAGTGCCATGTATTTTCGGATCACAAAAGTCTCAAATATTTGATGACTCAAAGAGACTTAAATCTGCGACAAAGACGTTGGCTTGAGTTGTTGAAAGATTACGAGCTTGTCATTGATTACCACCCGGGAAAGGCTAATGTGGTTGTGGACGCCTTAAGCCGGAAATCATTGTTTGCTTTACGAGCGATGAATGTGCACTTGTCTGTTCTACCCGACAATGTGTTAGTAGCTGAATTTAAAAGCCAAACCATTATTGATTCATCAAATTCGTGAAGCCCAGAAAGTTGATGATGAATTGGTTGCAAAACGGGATGAGTGTGTTCCAAACAAGGAATAGGAGTTTCAAATTGATGATGATGATTGTTTGAGGTTCAGAAGTCGTTTGTGTGTTCCAAGGAATTCGAAACTCATTTCGATGATTCTAAACGAAGCCCATTGTAGCCGAATGTCAATTCACCCAGGGAGTACGAAAATGTACAACGATTTGAAACGTCGGTTTTGGTGGCATGGTATGAAACGAGACATCTCCAACTTTGTTTCGAGATGTTTAATATGTCAACAAGTGAAAGCGGAACATCAAGTGCCTTCAGGATTACTTCAGCCGATCATGATACCCGAGTGGAAATGGGATCGAGTCACAATAGACTTTGTGTCCGGACTGCCATTGTCAGCAAGTAAGAAGGATGCGATTTGGGTTGTTGTTGATAGACTGACTAAGTCGGCTCACTTTATCCCCGTGCGTACGGATTTTTCATTGGATAAACTAGGCGAATTGTATGTTTCTCAGATTGTGAGATTACACGGGGTACCTATTTCTATCGTGTCGGATAGAGATCCGAGATTCACCTCGCGATTTTGGAAGAAATTGCAAGAAGCTTTGGGTACCAAGCTGCATTTTAGCACTGCTTTCCACCCCCAAACCGATGGTCAATCCGAGCGGATAATTCAGATACTTGAGGATATGTTGCGATGTTGCATCCTCGAGTTCAGTAGTTCATGGGAACGGATTTACCTTTGATTGAATTCGCTTACAACAATAGTTTTCAATCAAGTATTAAGATGGCACCTTACAAGGCTTTGTACGGTCGTAAATGCCGTACACCATTGTTTTGGACCGAGAGCTCGATGAAAGAACGATACCCAAACCTATTTACCGGTAAGATTTTCGGGGACGAAAATTTCTTAAGTGGGGAAGAGTTGTGACAGCCCAAAATTGACCCTAGTCGGGAAGTGGTTTCGGGATCGCTAAACCGAGTCACCGAAATGTTTGAATGTGATATTTATTGTCTAGAATATGTAATTATGAATGTGTGAAAATTTCGAGCTTCGATTTAGTCGATTGCATGTGAGTTTTAGTAAATAGGACTTATGTGAGAAAATTTTGAAATGTGATAGGTCAAAGCATAAGGATCTATTAGTGCATGAAATAAAAAGGGGGGACTTGCATGTCAAATTCCCCCCCTAATTAGTAGTGACCGGCCATGACAAGCATGGTAGACCAAGTGTGATGGGCAAGAACATGTCATAAACATGTTGAGTTAGTGTTTCATGGGAAGTATGATAAAATAAGGAGCATGGGCATAAAATAATGAAAGGGAATATGATGAAAACAAAAAAAAAAAAGTGTGTGGTTGTTCCCCCCCCCCATTTTGCCAAAACTAGAAAGAAAAACAAAAAAAAGTGTTCATCCTTTGGTTCATCCTTGGCCAAAAAAATTTTAAGGAGGAAGGAAGAAGTAAGGTTGAAGAGGTTCGGCCATGCATGTAACTAGGCTAAGGTATGTTTGATGATGTTCCATGAGATGCATGCATGTTTTAGTTGTTAGCTTGAGTTCTACCTAGCCCATGGTCTAAATCTTGCTATGTGATGGAAATGACACTCGGCCATGGATGCATCATTCTTGGTTGATGTTTGATGTTGTGGTGATGAGGCATGAAGATGAGTTAAGTTTCGGCTAAGGTGGATTTGTGTTGATGTCATTTGCATGCTAAGTGTAAAGCTTTGTAATGATACATGTGATGGTGATTGATGACTCTTGAATTTTCTTTTTGACATTTTTGAGTTAGACATTAAGTTCTTTGTGTAACCCATGACCAAAATTGAATGGTATGGTGTCTTGATGCATTCGGCCATGGTAGAAAATAGATGTGAAATGGTAGTAAGGTGAAGTGCAAAATGATAGTATTTGATTACTAGTGTATATATGCGTATTAGCCGAGTTTTGAACTTGAAACAAGATGATATATAATCAATACAAGTAACCATACTTGTAGGAAGTATTAAGCATATAATCGGCCTCAACATAGACATGCATATTCGGCCATAGGAAGAAGATTGGCGTTGCATGTATTTGGTTAGAGGCAAGCGTATTGATGCTTTTATCTTGGCCTAGACAATCGGCTAAAAAGCAGTGTGGGTTAATATGTTGAGTTGATTCATGATTTCATATGTATGTGACTTTAATGTCTAATGTATAAATATGGGCTAAGTGCCTTGTGTTCCTCTTTTCGGTGCTCAAATGATTAAATCAATTTATTTGTTTAATTAAGCTCAAGAGCAAAGGGGAACTAAATCCGATAAAGGGAAGGAAAAAGTGGTCGAATAGCCATCGGAATCGTTTGACAACATCCGAGGTAAGTTCTTGAGTAAAAGAGCTTAAATTATGATTTGATTAGATCATGTTTTAAGCAAATCAAAATCATGCTCTTTGTGTGTGGCTATTGAGCCGAAATTGCAAGAATGATAAGTGTCTTGTGTTTGAGTTTTGCTAACGAAAACGAAATACGAATGTGCCATGATTTATTGTTAAATGTGCATGGTTATTTGAATGATGTCCGGGCTAAGTCCCGAAGGCTTTGTGCTAAGTGACCATATTCGGACTAAGATCCGAAGGCATTTGTGCGAGTTACTAAATCCGGACTCAGATCCGAAGGCATTTGTGCGAGTTACTAAATTCGGGTTAAGTCCCGAAGGCATTTGTGCGAGTTACTAAATCCAGGTTAAGTCCCGAAGGCATTTGTGTGAGTTACTATAACCGGCTATGTCCCGAAGACATTTGAACGTGTAGCTATATCCGGTTAAATTCCGAAGGTACGTGATTTGGGAATGAATGATCTTGCTGTAAAAATTTCAGTTAATACGCTTGAAACATCCCAACATTGATGTATGTTTCGTATGTGCTTTGAATTAGTTGAGCCCTTACAAATAAGTATTCGCTCAGTTGATAAATGAGCTACCGGCCTTTGGCTAAGTTGATCTTTGTGTATGAATAAAAGGGTTGGTAATGTGAAGTAAGTATGATATTGAAAAATTGTGCATATGAAATTATCCGTTTAGCTACATGAATGCTATACTTTTGTTGTGCTGGAATCCCTTGCTCAAAACTTACTAAGCATAAAATGCTTACTCCGTCTCCTTGATTCTCTGTTTTATAGATTTTGGTTCTCCAGCTATCGGACTCGGGATTTTGAAGTCGAAGTCGCCCACACTATCAAAGCCCCCCTTTTGGTACAATTTTGGTTGAACTTCGAAATGGCATGTATAGGACTACCCTTTTTGTTGTGGGTCATGGACCCTTTGGACTTGTATAATTTTGGATAGCCATGCGAAAATGGCTTATATATGTTTGAGTATAATGTTATAATCATTTGGTATGGATATGGTTATTGAGAGGTGTGGATATGCTTAACAAGGATTGGCCATGGGAATCGCTAATCACTATCATAATTTGTGCTATTTATGCTAAAAGGGCTAGTTGAATCATGGAAACTATGAAATAGGTAAGGTCTACCTTAAAGGCAGATGCTGACAGCAGCAGTGATGTAGATTTGGAAAATCACTAAAAATAGTAGGAATGGAATTAAATAGTGAATAAATTATGTAAACGAACCTTGATGAATATATTTTCATAGGAAAGTAACGAAATGATATATGGATAGTATGTTAAGAGATATTCAGGTTCTCGTGAGACAGGGCCAGAACGGTTTCTGGATTCCCTGTTCCGACTTTGGAAGTTCATTATAAATTAACCAGAGATAATTAGGAGTCATGCCATATATGTATAGATTCCTCTCTGAGTCTAGTTTCTATAGAAACAAACGGCATCAGTATTTAAGCTCTGTGTAGGGAGATATCTAAGTCGTAATGTGCAAAGGTCAGTGTAGTCGATCCCTGTAACATGGGAGACTTTGACTAATAAACTGTACTAATTGGCCTGACCAAAAATTCTAGAAAAAAATATGTAGATGGTAATATGAGTCTATTTTCAGGGAAAAATTACGAAACTAATTTTTGAGTTGTGAAACTCAAGATATGATTTTTAAGGTGACAGTGACGCAGTTAGCCAACTGCCTAGAAAATTTTAAAATGGACTGCAATAGTAAGCGAATTTAGTCTGTGAACCCCTCGTGTCCGACTCCGGCAACGGTCTCGGGTACGGGGTGTTACACCTGCGGTCTAACAGCATTCATCGATACTGCTCGAACTGGCTCTATTATCCTTGCTTTCTTAACATTTCTATTCATACCGCTTGAAAGTCCTGAATCTCTCCTAAAACAGTTCTGATCTTTCTCACGATCCTATCTTTCTGTATGTTCACTTCCTCAGCTATCTTAGCTTTCTCAACTAAAGCAGCAAAGTTACGCTCCCTCTACGGAGCAATTAGCACCCTAAGTTCATCTCTCAGACCATCCTCGAAGTGTACGCTATGCTCATACTCTGTAGCGACAATCCCAGAAGCATACCGGCTCAATCTCAGAAACTCAGACTCATACTCAGCCACTGACTTACTCCCTTGGACCAGGTTCAGAAATTTTTTCCGGCGAGCGTCCACGTAACTAGCCCCAACATACTTTCCTTTGAAGGCTGTCTTAAACAGCTCCCAAGTCACACTGTCAGTAGGAGTTCCATCTCTCACCATGAGCCACCACTGATAAGCCTCATCCCTGAGTAACAATATGGCTCCCTTCAGCTTCTGCTTCACAGAGCAGTCCAGATCATCCATAATCTGCTCTATGGCTTCTAACCAATACTCAGCCACATTCGGAGCTATACCAGATACACCCCTAAATATCTCTGCCCCAGTGGCCCAGAACCGCTCAGAAATAGACCCCCGAATTTTGTTTCCCGTACTTGCCCCAGCAACCCTTTCCAAAACTCGGAGCATTGCTTGAGACAGAGCATCATCCCCGGCACCTCGATCATGAGACTCTACCTCTACTGCCGGTGGTACCGGTGCATCTGCTACTGGCACATGTCCTGAAGACAAAGATTCAGCCTGAACATTACCTCGGCCACGTCCACGGCCTCTTCCACGAGCTGATCGTGTACTCATTTCGTATTATCTGATTAAGAATTTTAAGAATCAGCTTAATATTTCAGTGTTTATTACAGATGTCTTATGAATAACAGTAATTCAGAGTTTGAGTTTGTTTCCTTTTGCGGTAGCCTAGCTACAGTCTCAGTCTACTTATCAGAGTTTCTACGGTTCCAGTGTTACCCTAACTAAAGTACCGTGATAAGGTTTTATACAAGCATATAACAGATAGTTCAGAAACAATCAGAAAGGCTAACAAAACTTACAAACTTGGGCCGAAGATTTGGTGTGCCACCTTCTAAAAAAAACCTAATTTTAGAAAATCGATTTTAATCTTTAAAATCATCTATTTGTAAAGAGAAAATATTGGAAACATTCTCAAAAACAATTTATAATCAATTTAAAAAAAATAATTTTCAAAAACCTTTATTCAGTGTTTCTTTACAAACTCCTGTTTTTAGATCCGTTCCACAACCGAGTTGTTGCAACTTGGCTCTGATACCACTAAATGTAACACCCCAAACCCGGGCCAGACGTTATTGCCAGATCTGACGTGTCACATGGACTTACGACTTAGTATGCATTTGTTGGTTTAAGTGAATGGGATGGTCTTTATAATAATAGCGGTTGAATGAAAAGTCGGTTTATCAATCTTTAGGCTATCCATTTGTTGTGCTTGTTGAGTCTTGGAAATGTTTATTAATTTTGAAAACCCACGCAGCCTAACACTAGCAATTTCGACATGGTATAAATATAATCAGAAAATAAAACCATAGCGAAAAAAGAAATTTACATAACGGCCTTATTACAACTTGAAACCCAAAATTAAATCAGAATATAAAAATAATAAAAATAAACTAGCTTAGAAAAACCAACTTTGCAGATGATGTGGCCATTCCGAATCCCTCACGGCTCCAAGCCCACTATGGTTAGGGATTTCCTGCAGAGATAAAAATAAAGGGTGAGTTCGGTAACTCAGTGTGTAACATAACCCAACCATAGCCCAAAACAGATCAAACCTCAGAGTCAGACTTATCTGGGCCTTGGCCTAGTACAGATATCAAAATGAAATCCATAGGCTCATAGCAGATACAGAACAAATATATCATGAATGCAGAAATCCCAACCCAGAACCATCCATAACACCTCCGTACCAGCCTTACACCATGTGGGGAGACTACTCGACCCACCCAACCGCTACACACCAGAGAAATTGCAGCGAGGGTTCTAGATATTGTGACGAAGTCACCAGATACAGGTATTGTGGCTAGGCCACCAGAACAGATATATATATATAGCGACGCCACTAGATTGCAGCGAGGCTGCCAAATATTGTGACGAAGTCACTAGAACAGATATATGTGGCGAGGCCACCAGATTGTAGTGAGGCTGCCAGAACTCTTCCTCCGTCAATATAAACCCATGTCCCATGCAACAGAAATAATATGTCATGGCATACGTATACAGAAACAGAACATCATGCTTTTTAGAAAAAAATAACCCTAGCGGTAAAATCATAATTTTGCATGCATAAGGGTATTTCAGTAATTATTACCTATTGCTAAGGTTTCATGCTCATTCTAACATTTACCAAGTAATCAGAAGTACTTACCTTGTCTTTTTACCAAAGTGGGCATGTTGGCCTATTGGCCCATTTTCGGCCCATTAAGCCCAAAAATACTGTTATGCACGAAAATGCACACTCTGCACTCTAATCATCCAAATGCACCATATTCATTAACAACTGTCTCACGAGCGTTCACACGCTCGCGAGTTCACAAAATACCAACGTTTTGGTATTTCGGCTTTTGCCGATTCAGTCTAAGGGAGGGTGTCGTTTACACACCTGGTTGATGACAATTGATGATGATATCTCCCACGCTATAATCCTACAATCGATCACTAACACATTAGACTTACGAATTAACGATAACTAAGATAAATCCAAGTCAACTAACCCAATCATCACACAAGTTAGTCATTTACGCACGAGGGGCAAAATAGTCATTTAACACCCTAGGGGCAAAATAGTCATTTATTTTACCCCACAAGGATATCTCGGTAATTCTACCCTACAGGGGTATTTCGATATTTCTACCTTATAAGGGTATTTCGGTAATTCTATCCTGCAGGGATATTTCGGTAATTCTACCCTACAGGGGTATTTTAATAATTCTACCCTATAGGGGTATTTCGATAATTCTACCCTACAAGGGAATTTCAGTAATTCTACCTTACAGGGGTATTTCAGTAATTCTACCCTATAGGGGTATTTTAGTAATTCTACGACTTATCCACTTGGGCCTACGGACCCATTGGGACCACATGGCCCATTTTAGCCCATCGCGGGCCGAAATAGCAGTCCTACTACTAAAGTACTGAGAAATACACACCTGTTAGGAGAGTGCAGTTAATCCGCGCTCCAAACACTCTTAGCTGACGCCCAACCCAAACGAACACGTCACAAAGCGAAAGGGATCAGCCAAAAAGGGTATGCTTACTTTCCTCATAGTTTGCTCTTTTTAAAGCCAGCTCTCCACCTACTCTTATGTTAGCTTCCCGATGTGGGATCCCTCCATCACCAGAGTTTAAAACCAATACCAACTCTTGCCGTCCCAACATAGAAAAATAATCAACCTTCGCGTGCCAAGGGATTCGAACCAAACTCCTCTCACATGCCAACTCACGCCAACACCACTAGGCCATCAACTCATTTGTGTCATAAATCTAACACATTAAACTTTAAAGTGCACCTACTTGCTTCCAGATTTATTGAAAAGAAAAACCAAAACATATTGCAAGAGCCAAGACTTGAACCTTGGACCCCTTGCTTCCTCTATGGCGTCTCTTCTTTATCCCCTAAGTGGCACCACCTTGCTCTACACCACACTCATTTTTGTGTCATCTTTTACCCCTTTACTCTTAAAAGCCCAAATGCCAATTGCATCACCTGTTCATAAAATTAAAATTTCGAAGACTACCACGGATTTAACTTAAGTTTGGGCCTTCCAAAGGCCCACTAACCTACTAAAATATATATATTAACCAACCAGAACACACACAAATTTTAAAAATCACAGAAACACGGAAAACCCAAAAATTAGGGCGTTATAATTAACATGAAATAAATAAAACAAATCACAAAGATAGTGGGGTATTCATCTTTTTCATGGCCGAATGTTGAGAAGAAAAGAAGCCATGGTTGTTGTTTAAGTTTGGACACCTAGGAAGCTTAATTTGGGTATGTTCTTTGTTCGGTTTTTGATAATTTTTACCTTTTTTGAGATCGTTGCTTCGAATATTAGTAAACCCATGCCTTAATTTTTGGATTTAATGAAGAATTTGAGAATTTTCATTGTTGATAATGTGATAAATTTGTCGTTTGATGATGAAAAGTAAACCTTTGTTGATAGATTATTATGTTTAATTAAGTGATTTTTGATAAAAATGTGTATTAAGGACTAAGTTGAGAAAATTGTAAATTGAGGGGTTAAAATGTAAAATAAATTGAATTAATGGGCTGCTAGGGACCCAAGGTGAATTCGACCTAATATGGGCTTATTGAAATTTTGGGTATTTTGTGTTGTTTTGAGTTAGGGACTAAATTGAGAAAATGTTAAATGTCAGGGGCTAAAATGAAAAATGCCCAAATTATGTATTTTTGAATGAAATTGAATGAATATGTTATTAAACAAGCCAAATTTGTATTGAATTAGATCAGGAAAAGAGGAAATCAAATTTGGATCTGGGAAAGTCAAAAGTGATTGAATAGTCGTTTCGATTGGTTCATGCCCATACGAGGTAAGTTCAGAAGTAAATAAATGTTGTTAAATTGAAATATATGTGCGTTATATGTGCTGAATTGAGTTGTAAAGAAATATATATTTATGTTTCTGAATTGAATTGATCTTTGGAAAATCTTTTCCAAGCGTGGATTGATTGAATATGTGAAATTAAGGAAGTTTTGATAATGTAACGACATCTAAAAAGCCCCGTACGAACCATAGGAATAGTTACGATACATATGTCATGACATAGGATTCCGATATGTGTTATCATGTAAGACCACGTCTGGGATGTTGGCATCGACTTGTGATTTACATGTAATACCATGTCTAGGACATTGGCATCATATATGATTTCGTGTAAGACCCTGTTTGGGATAGTGGCATCGATATTTGATTACATGTAAGACCACGTCTGGGACGCTGGCATCGTATGAGCTTATGAGCTATCTAAGTATTCTTCTTGATTTCGAATGGTCCAACGGGCATTTCGAGAAATGAATAACTATGTGAAATAGTATCCAATTCAGGTACGTGTGATTTGTTTATGAAATTTAGAAATGGAAGGTGAGTATGTTTCATATGACCATACGTGAAATATATGACAACGAATGATATGAATGTATAAAAATGAATGATATGTTATATACGCTCGTTATATGAAATTGTGGTCCTATGTTTCAAACATGAAACATGGCTTTAATATATAATTGCTTGGTTTGAAAACTTGAACGGATAATGGAATCGAAATGGTAGAGTTGGGGTATGTTTTATATGTAATATATAATTAGTAAAATAAAGTTGATCTTGGTTGATTTTATGATCCATGTATGCAAATTTGGTTTATGTGATAAGAAAATTATGATGTTCGAGTTTGGAAGTGTTTATAAAGAAGTTGATATAACTTTATGTATGATTTGTAATAAATGACCATGGTTTGGTTGGCAATGTAATGAATATGTGCGAGCTTGGTTTATATGATTGAGCTACCAGTTGTTATTCGAATTTGAAAGCATGGTTATATGCTCATTGATAAATAAGATAAGTGGAGTTATTTAATATGGACATATGAATTTACGAATATGATGACTATATATGTGGTTGAGAATTGCTAAATTTAACCTGATTAAATTAAATTATAAATATCATCGAGATGATTTATTTGATTATGGCTTACTAAGCTTTCTAAGCTTACTGTGGTGATTTTCCTATGTTTATAGAGTTTTGAAGACTTGCTCGGGTTGGAAGTCGTAGGAGATCTCATCACACTATCCGGTTATCCCTTTAGTAAATAAAAGCTTTGAGTTTTTGGTTATGTGGCATGTATAGGCTAGTTTCAATATATTTTGATTTGTATATATGTAGCCTTGAGAAAATGGCTTGATCATGATGTTAATGTTGTGTATATTCAGTTATGTATTAAGCTCATTTTGAGAAGTATGTTTCATGATTTAGTTATGGATTTTGTATAATCTTGATATGAGATTGATATGATAATTTTGAGATGTTGATCATGTACGAGTGAATGAATTTGGCATGTGATTTTGGTATGTTTTGGTATAGAGAATGAACATGAAATTTGATGATGATATTATGGATTGAGTGATACATGTTTGGAGTTGAATTTGGCTGAAAATGTTGTATATATGATGCTTGATTTTGGACTTGTAGGGAGGACGCCATTGGGTGGCAAATTAGCCTTACAAATGACCTATAATTGCCTACACGGTTGAGCACACGGGCGTGTGTCTCGACCGTGTTCTTAAACGTTTAGTGTCGAATCAAGTCAGACTAGTCAGTATGTATGCCCTGTTTCGCCACGGCCTAGACACATGGGTGTGTCTAATGCCGTATGAGGCACACGACCTGTTCACACAGGCGAATGACCTTTGTAACTTAGAAAAAAATTTGTTAACTTTCAGAAAAATTGTGTATGTATTCGGTTTAGTCCCGACCACTTTCTAATGCATGTTTTAGGTCTTATTGATCTAAGAAAGGGACCTTATGTTGATATCTAACTTTGATATGATAATGTATGACTTTTAACTGTGAAATGTTTGCAAAATGTTCCTATATGTCCGTTAATGCCTCTTAACCCTAGTCTAGCGATAGATACAGCTTAGGGGTGTTACATTTGGTTGGTATTAGAGCTATGGTTTAGTCGGTTCTAGGACTACCATAGCGTATGTGAGTCTAATGATACATGACATATTTAACCTGCAATAGTGTGATATCTCCCGACTCTGACGAAAATTGTTTTGGTAAGACAGATAAGTTTTCCAACCAAGCTAATTCTGATAGTATGGAATGTGTACTCAAATGTTTGAATGAAAATGTGTTGATTATGAGTTCAAACTCGTAAAGGTATGGATCAAAGAGTATGGCATTTTTGTTATCGATAAATGTTATAATTATATGAGGATATGAGTTATGAAATTAGAGTTATGATTACTATATGAAATTCTTTGATTGTGAATTAGTGATTTGAGTTGGCATATGAACTATGTGTTAAGAACAAAAGTGATTAAAAGCAAATGTTTATTAAATGTTTTGAGAATGTGAAATTAGAAATGAACTGACTATTTGTGATAGTATGTGTTAAGTGCATAAACGAGAGAGTTAAATTTGAGGCTTTACTACCCTCACCCCCTTATCAGTAAAATGTTACTATGAAATCTGTAAGATTTTGGGTTGAATAAGCTTATGAGTGTGGAGTCATAGAGATTTGTGTATGAAAGATCACTAATGTATTCAAAAAAGGGAATGGATCAGCAAATGAAGACAATACTAAAAGAGATATGGGATAGTTCTGAAGGCTATTCAGATTATGCAAAGTTACTGTTACAGAAGAAATTAACTCTGATTAAATGACCTAATCAGGTATGTTATCTATGGAAAATATTTGCTAGGAGCTTTTCTAAATTGACTTCCGTTAGTGAAAGGATAATGTGAAAATTTCTGAAGATAGAATTAGACAGTTGAAATAATGATTGAATTGTATTGATGGCTGAGTGCAATGGTTATAGTCGGACAATTACTATGATTCCTTCTGGGCATTCTATGTGTACATTTATCCCCAGAAGTATATGTGACTGTTTAGTATCAGCAAGAATTCTTGTCGTATGAGAACATTAGCTAAACATATTAATAGATGAAAGTATCGTTGGTCTATTTGGGTTATATTCGACATTGATATGTCTTTTTCTGGTATTTATTCCCTTTTGTGGATATGAAAATTGACGGTAAAATATGTATGATGCTAATACTTTGTTTCTACTGGCTATTGTTCTGTTGAAATTTCGTGAAGATTATATTGCTTCTATTACTGTGGATTCCAGAATTTATGAGTGACATTATTCTTTCTAGACATTTTCTAGGATATCATCGGGGTTGATATCATTCTACATGGGTTGTAATTTTTCGATATTCCGTGTAGCTCCAGATGTTGAAAATTTCGCTATTCTGGTTTTGTTATGATTTTATGTGATTATCTATAAGAGATATATATTTGACGGAAATGGCTATATCTATTATAGTCATAATTTCTATTCTGAAACTTGAGAGTACTGCAGTACCGTTATCAGAGTTATAAAAGTTGTGTTTCTGCATTGGTTGCTGTTCAAATCATATTTGATTTTCTTCTGGGTTCAAATGCTTTATTAACAACTGGGATATTATCTATTGTTATGGTTGATAGATCGGTCTTATTATGACATTATGATTTCTGTCTAATAAAAGTGTAACATCCTTCACCCGTACCCAATGCTGGGACAGGGTTCGAGGCGTTACAGGGCTTACACATTCACAAACACACTAAATCGGGCCATCTAATTTCACCCAAAATTAAAACTTTTCAAACACATGCATATCGTCCCTTATACATGCCTTCGAGACCTAAAACATACATTGGGGTGGTTCGGGACAACCGAGAACATTCGTAAACTTTGGGCAACTTGTTAAATTTCCTTGCTTTAGTGAGTCAAACGCCCGTGTGGGTAGGGTCGTGTGGTCGCACACACCCCTCTGGCTTGGGACACGCCTATGCCCTCAGCCTATTTAACTCTCTGTTTATGACGTCAGCCTACAATTAGGGGCACACAGCCAAGACACACGCCCGTGTGTCTAGCCCGTGCTCGAAACTGGCTTAAAATTTTATGTACGGGGGATGCACGACCATACCACATGCCCCAGGGGGTAATCCGTGTGTCACACACAGCCTAGACACACGCCCGTGTGTCTACCCATGAGGACCTTGTTAGGCTATTTTCTAAGCCTTTGGTCACCCTCTATCAAACAATCACACTTATAAGTTACCTTAATACATAATAAGACCAGATTATATACTTACATATATTCTTGATAAACCTTATTGCATGTAAACCTCATATCATCAGTTTTATACATGCTAGGTTAATTCCCTTTTTGTATTAAGGGTTCTCATGCCTCATTTACACATTTAAGTTTGGCTCATTATTGTAACTCATTGCCCATTATGGGCAAGTCACTCCATGTAAACATAAACATGCATATATTTGTAGGTCATAGCCTATTTCAAAATAAGCCAATTTCCATGGCCAAATATAAGAAGATATGTAAGCTTCTACAAGCTTTCATATGGGCAATTCAAATGTCACATATCACAAAATGAACCAAAGCCCTATACATGCCATTGAACAAAATAAAAGTGCCTATATACCAAAGCTGGACTAGTTGATAGTGTGTTGACTCTCCAACCGTCTTCCAATCTTTACGAGTCCATGAGCTCTGTAAGACAGGGAAAAGAGAAGGGTAAGCATTTACATGCTTAGCAAGCCCGAATAACTGGAAAGTAAACTTACCAAGTAATTAACATACAACCATATTTAGCAATATACCAACAAGAATGAAATGGTTTCCCTATCACATGCACTCAAACAACAAGTTAGTCACAATAATAATACACCATGTAATTTGTCTTAGATAAGCCCATCATCCAATATTTTCATTTTTGTATCTCATGTTATTCCCGTTGAGTTTCTTGGAAATCTCGATGGATTATCCTTTTGCTGTCAAGTCATAAGAGCGATCATCTCATGTACGCACTCCTGGGAACCTCACATCTTATGATGGGATTACCAGTCCAGGCTAAATCCCCCGCATCGTAAACTCATTAGGTGAAGTCAGGATTACCAGTCCAGGCTAAATCCCTTATAGCAATAAACACCCTAAATAAGCTCCGATCTAAATTACCAGTCCAGGCTAAATTCAGACCCTAATCGAATTACCCATCCGGGCTAAATCCTCAATGCACACATATTCTTTGGGAGGCTCGATCACTCAAGGAACACCCGTTCGGGCTGGATCTTTCTATATTTGAGATCAATGGATTACCCGTCCGGGCTAAATCCTTTCTGCAACACATACAAGATCTCAAGTCATATGTAAACATGGTTCATCCATCGAACTTCCTTTTCAACCTCAACCGAGACAATTACCAACATGTTATTATTAAGAATGCATTTCATAGATTGTCATGCCATCATCAAATACAATTATCATACATTCATAAATCATGCAATTAATCATACAATGAGTTTACTTTGAGTTATTCGAACTTACCTGGTATTCGTCTCGATATCATGTTTCGCTTATTCTGAAACCTTTCGTTTTCCTCGACCGACCTCTGAAATTTTTTCCTCGGGGTCTATAACAATATAAATAAATCATTAACAATCATATTATACTTTTTGAGTCTTAATTTAACCCCTAGTCTAAATGACCGTTTTGCCCTTAACCTTTCATATTTTTACGATTTAGTCTCTAGACTCGTATAATGAAATGCATGCAACTTATACCTTACCCAAGCCTAGCCAAATGTTTTTACCTCTTATGAAAGCTCACATTTTTCCATTATTTCACATTTCTACCTCATGCTTTACACCTTTTGCAAAAAGGTCCTTTTAGGGGTTTTTCATGAAAATCATTTAGGAAAAGATGTTTAACATACATCCAACTTTCATATTCCTCCATAAAACATGAAAATACAAGTAACTCATGCATGGGTAAATTTCTAAACATGAACCCTAGCATGAAATATGGGTAGAAATAGAGAGAGTAAGCTACCGGGATTTCAAAAACACGAAGAACATTAAAAACGGGGCTTGGGAGCACTTACTATTGAGTTTGAAAATGTTGAAAACCCTAGCTATGGTGGCTTGAGAATTTTGGCTGGACAAGGGAGAAGAATGGCTGATTTTTGCCTTCTTTTTCCTATTTTATTTCGTTAAAATGCCAAATGACCAAAATGTCCTTAAGCCTTTTCTTTAAAATTTCATCCATACAAGCCCATTTTTGTCCAAAAACTTAAAATTGGGTAAATTACTCTCTAAGGACCTCTAATTAATAATCTAAAGAAATTTCATACAAATTGCTTCTAGAATCCATGTTTTGAAATTTATTCAATTTAGTCTCTAATCTCCAATTGGACACTTTACTCAAATAATTTCTTCATGAAACTTTAACACATGCATATTATCATATTCTAGACCTCATAATAATCATAAAATAAATATTTTAATGTCAAATTTGTGGTCCCAAAACCACTATTCCGACTAGGTCCTATTTCGGGATGTTACAAAAGGTGACTTTAGTATAATTTAGAACTTCGATGATTATGTGTGCCTTGTTGTGGTTGGTAATAAAATGGTATGATTTATGTTTGGATGAGTTTAGAAAAATGCCTATTAATGCTATGATTTGGTGCCTTTGAGTTTGATGTAGGTGAGCATAAGTTTTGGTGGCAAAATGGCTTGGTAAATAGCCTATTTTTGTCTACACAGGTGTGTGTCTCAGCCGTGTGCGACGCACGGTCAGATTACACGGCATGTGTCCCCTAGTGTTGAATTAGAAATCAAGTCAGTACGCTCCACATGGCCTCAGACACAGGCATGTATGCCATTTTTAGGGCACACGGGCTAGCCACACGGACGTGTGTGTTGGCCATATGACCCAAGTCAAAGTGTTACACGGGGTTGGACACGGGCTGGGACACAACCATGTGCTTCCATTTCGAATGTCCATATAGCCTGTGACACGGGCGTGTCTTTGGCTGTGTGAGGGACAAGACCGGGCCACACGTGCATGTGTCCCCTATTTTGAGAAAAATTTTCTAAGTATTTTAAAATGTTGCAATGTTATCAGTTTAGTTCTGAATCACCCTGAATGCATATTTTGGGCCTCCTAGGCTCGTATTAGGAATGATTCAAATGTTGATGATGGACATTTGAATGAAATTGATTAAAGTATGTGAAATTATTTATTATGTTTGGGAATGCTCCGTAACCCTATTTTAGCGTTGAATATGGGTGAGAGGTGCATATTAGTCTAGTGTATGCTCCATTGAGGTAGTCAAGTATAAAATCACGTGACAATATGAATTCCCTAGAAAAATTTTGTGTTTGAAATTGAATAATGTGAATAAAAAAATGGGTTTAGGAGAAAGATAACCTAGGTATATTCACAAGAAATCTACTATAGTTTTAATTGCTGAAATATTTAGGAACTTTTATCTTTAGGAAACATTTTCTACACTTCATTTGCTAAATAGTTTTACAAGAACTGTAAGCAATTTTTCTTTGTTTTAGTAGCAAGTTGCTGAGAATAGAGGTACACAATATGCTCATTAGGATTTGGCAGTATAATTCGTGACTAATTATTTTGGCAATTCTTTGCATTTATGTATATTCATACATTATTTTCTTGAGTACAAGCAATAATTCAGGTTTGAGGGTGTGATAACTCTTGAAAAGAGTTATATTTTAAGCCTCTAGATGGAATTAACTGTTTGTAATTAAGTAAATACATCTGCCTTGTTAGGATAATTTTAAAAAATTGCATAACAAAGCTTCGATTTCGCTATAATGGTCATCAGTTATTACTTTTATTACTTAGGCAAGGAAAAGTTGTGGTTGTGGTTGTGGTTGGACATAGGTGTAGGTATAAGAACAGGATGAAGAGGATGCAGAAGGAAAATAAAGGAAATGAAACATTTCCTTGACAAATGGTGAGATTGATTGTCAACACAATTGCCATGACAATTCCAGGAAGATGACTCAACACTCTATCCACGTCACTCTCAGCCAACTGATCGTGTACCAGAAAACCCACCCTAAAAAAGAGGAGAAACAAGTGTGAGTTGAAAGGGATGGATCTACCCAATAAAAGAAGAAGGGAGAAGAATTTGTGTGGGAAGACAATTATTGACAGCGATTTTTCCTTTTATTGGAGAATTCCAAAGAAAGAAAGGGTAGCATCTTAAGAGAGTAGGATACAGAAGTGAAGAAGGGGGGAGCAACTATCTTGGATTCACATACAATCTGAAGGTCAAAGAGAAGATGGAGTGTGGCAAGAATTCCCTGATTTCTGTTATTCGAACTTATTTTAGAATATCGATGAATGATTTTATTTTGATGTTAATTTTTCCACCTATGAGCTAAATCTTTTCTAGGTCGGTGTTATTTAGGTGAATGTTTTATCATCTTTAATGCCCATGATTTGAGATTGTCTATGTCACTATTTCATTTGCTTTATGCTTATTTTAAATACATGATGCAAGCTCTAGACGTAGTTGACTATTGTTGTATTCTTTGATGTATTTTTAATTCTAAAAATTTTAAATATATTGGATCTTGAATCGTTTTATGGAAGTGAATACATGACAGAATATTAGTAGCACTCTAGCCATAGATGTTGTGAGTTGTACAGAGAAGGACGCTCAAGACCTAGCTATCGAAAAAGGTAGATTATAGTAGTGATTCCCTGAGCAGTTGATGAGACAATATTTTTCCTTGGCATTATTTTTATATGAACATTTCATTTGAATAATTCCAGCCTTATTCATTCAACAACAGAAATACTCTTATTTTTCTCTATAATTTTCCACAGCATTTGATTTGTTATATCAATTCTTTTTCTTTCTTTTTATTTTTTATTTTTTTGCATTTGATTTCATTAGTTCATTATACAAACATCTTATTCAACTTGAGAATATTTCTTACTATTCAATATTGTCAATAGGATTATAATAACTTACTCAATCTCTTACCAATTTCTGATCCATGGAGAGACGATACTTACTTATCACTTTATTACTTGAATGACAAGTACACTTGCACAATTGCGTTAGTTATTTACATGCAACAAGTATGTAACACGATTTGCCACAAGGCCTAAGACACGACCGTGTGACTCAACATCGAATACACACATGGTTTGGCACGTGGCCTGTGACACAACCGTGTGGCCCTATTACAAATACCCACATGGGCGGACACACGGGCTGGGACATGATCGTGTTTCTAGACTTCGAATATTCACACGGTCTGGGCCATGTCACATGGCCTGTCCACACATCCATGTGACCCTTGTTTAAAAAAAATTCAGGTTTTGTCAGAACTTCCTATTTTGTTTCAAATTGATCCCGAAATATTCCCAAATTATTTTTAGGGCCTCGTAAGATTGGGTTAAGGCCTGTAAGTGTATTGTATGCCATAAATGGAATTTTTAAATTATTTTTATAATTTAAATTGAATAAATTTTCTATTTCCAATAAAATGTTTTGAATGTTCTGATTTGTACTGTAACACTTCGTAACCCTAATTTGGTGACGGAGATCGGTTAGAGGTGTTACAAGTTTAATTGTATATATCCGATTGGTCCCTCTGGTAAGCTCGATTAGATTTCATTTTGAATTAGAAGAAAATTATACAACCATGGAAATAATTTAATTGAATGAATTTATTTGATGTGGAATTAAAATAGGTGGTCGTAAGAATTGTTCATATAGAATTTGATTAAAGAATTTACTTGAAATTTTAATTTGGAAAATCTAGGTGATTTTTGTGAAAATTAATTTTGATCAAGTAAAATTAAATTAATCGAGTTAATTAAAATGAATATGATATTTTTGGAAATTAATTTTCAAGTGACACAATTGGCCTAATGGGAAATTGAACTTGAGAATTGGACTTCAAATAGTAAATTGGGTTCAGGAGCCCAAAAGCAAGACCAATATCCAAAAGCCTGGACCGAATCGATAAAAATCCAGCCAGCTCGGGGCACCTACAATTGCGACGGTAGCATTTTGGTGGCCAACAAATGGTCAAGCATTCTTGTTATATGGTTCCTGCGAGCATCCTGATCAGTTGTGATCCTGCATGTGGTGCAGACTACCGTAGCTCTTTGTGAGTATCCTATTATATGACTGGTTGTGATCCTGCATATCACGAATACAAACGCAACTCTTTATGAACATCCAGTTATAGCTTGCTTGAACTTCCTATTAAATGGCTATTCGAAGCTCCTTGATAATAACTCTTCAAAGTTACCTGTTAAGCTCAATGAGCTTCCTGGTTAAAACTCTTATGAGTTTCCTATTTAGCCCGAATAAGCTTCTTGATACATGGCTCACATGAGCATCTTGTTACATGGATCGAGAAAGTGCTTCCTGATTATGTGCCCTAATTGGGTACCCCTGAACACGAATTGACGAATTTACAGTTTTGTACACTTTGAGTGTACTACTAATGTTCCATCGATATTTCAAATAAATTCAACGGATAAAGTTTTAACAAGTCTACACTGAACTTGAGATGACTTGTTATGGAAATGTATGAGTTATGTGAAAATACGATATGAAAGGATTATGTATATGAAATTTATTACTTGATGAGCTCATCATCATTATTATTTGAAAAGTATTTGACAATTTATGAATAACTTGTTTGATTGAGTGCATGTGATTAGGCAAATGGCTAATTCTGTTAGGATGCATGTTATTGATATGCTTATTTTAAATGAACATGATTGGGAAGTGAAATTCCTGTTATACAAACTTACTAAGCATCAAACGCTTACAAGGTTTTCCATCCTCTATTTTATAGTACTCGAAAGCTCATAAAGGTTGGAGATTGGTCGGAGCATCATCACACTATTGTAACATCCCTTACCCGTATCCAACACTAGATAGGGTTTGAGGCATTATCGGACTTAAACGTAAACTAACATACAATGCCGAGCCATAAAATTTTGTCCAAGTTTAAAACTTTTCAATCACACGCAAATTGTCCCTTGTAAAGGCCTACGAGGCCCAAAACATATGTTGGGAGTGGTTCGAGACTAAACTGAAAAATTTTGGAGCTTCTATTATACTTAGAAAATTTTTCATACCTTGGAGACCTACACGCCCGAGTGGGTAGGCCGTGTAGTCAGACACGCCCGTGTGGCTTAGGACATGCCTGTGTCTTTAGCCCATGTAACTCTCTGACTATGACATCATCAACAAAATATGGTCACACGGCCAAATCACACGCCCATGTGCTTAGACCGTGTGGCGAATTAAATTCCAAAATCAAGTCCAGACTTCGTATGGCCTGGGCACACGCCCATGTCCTAAGGTCGTGCCCTTCACACGGTAGAGACACACGCCCGTGTCTCTGCCCGTGTGTTTACTACTGGTCAATCTGTTTTGCATTAATTAGGGTGTAGGGGACACACGGTCGAATCACACGCCCATGGGACAAGCCGTGTGTCACACATGGCCTAGACACATGCCCGTGTGTCTACCCGTGTGGACAACTTTGAGGCTATTTTCCAAGCCATTTGACACCCTTAAATGCTCATTCACTCATTCATCTTTGATGGCATGCAACATAGTATAATCAGTCACCTAAATACTCATAAACATGATTTTCATGCCTTTGTAATGTCAACATATCTCCTATCCAAACCATCATGCTTTCATATGGCATTCCACGCCAATTTCATATTCATTCATCATGCTAAACCTACTTTCAATTTACTCAATTATACCATAGTTTTGGTCATACTTATTAGCCATGATTCATTCAATTAGCACATGTGCCATTCGTCACATATCTCATCCACAAACAATCACGTCGAGCATAATACATTGTATGCATGCATAATTGATTAGGGTTACAACCCAATTAATCAATATGAACCATATCACATGGCCATATACAAAATGAATCAAATATTACCATAAGCCAACACATTTGGCTAGACCAATATGACATATAATAAAAAGACCAAGTCCCAATACATGCCATCTCAAAATTTTAAGACTAACTATACCCAAATGCCAAGTTGATAGTGTAATCTAGCCTCTGACATTCTTCGATCCCCGAGCTAGCTTGGCGATACTATAAGAAAATGAAAACGAGAGGGGAGTAAGCATAAAGCTTAGTAAGTTCACATGCAAATAAATAGCAACATAATCATATATATAAATACCATTGACATAACTTAGTTTACTTATGTGTTACCATAAATTCATAGGCATAGCTTAAATTTGAAGACATAACTTACACATTTTCAATCTTACCAAAAGTTCATCACATACCGAGCTCATTCATATGAGTTTTTCATACATACCTATACCAACACGTAACACATTGTTATATTTTCTCATCATTGACTTACTTGTCAAATAACTCACTAGTTTACCTGTTGAACACTCAGAAGACTTGTACATAGTGCTTCAAATGTAGCCACATGCTACCTCATATCACAATCACACATTGCTCACTCTGGAGCTAATCACAGGCCTGCTCACACAAGCTGACAGGTACCCGCAACACATGCCGGGTTACCTAGCCACTGGTAGAACGTACAAGACCAGTACCCGAACTCACATAGTCATATATACACATAACCTCATGAGCTCATAATCACTAGTGACATGTCACATTGTATCTTAAATTATTCCTAAGGTTCAAACGGGATTTTCTCGATGTCAAATCTTTGTCGAACTGGTTCACAAAGTCGATCTCATTGACCATTATTCATTCATACACTCATCTTTACAATTAAACATAGAAATTCATACATTAAAAAAGCATTAAAACATGATACAACATTGCATTATTTACACATGAACTTACCTCGGTGCAAAATATGGACAATTAATTCGACTTAGTCCAAAATCTTGTTCTTTCCCCGATCTAAGTCTGGACTCTATTTTTCTTGATCTATAATAGAAAATTCACCTCATTTAATCATCACATTATTCAAACCAATCCAAAAACTATATTTAGGCAAAATTACAATTTTCCCTTAAACTTTCACATATTTACAAATTAGTCCTTAGGCTCGTAAAATGAAATGTGTTCATTTTCTTTGTTACCCAATCCTAGCCGAACCTATACCATGCCCATATCAGCCCACACTTTCCTTTATTTTACATTTTTACTACTTATTTTTACACCTTTTTCAAACAAGTCCTTTTTATGCATTTTTATCAAAAATCACTTAGTTAGAGATGTTAAACACACATCAAGCTTTCATTTTCTTTCATTAAACATCAAAATACAAACATGTCACACATGGGTCAAATTTCATACATGAACCCTAGCTCAAAATATGGCTAGAAATGGATAGATCATGCTTCAATGACTTCAAAATGCAAAGAACATCAAAAACGGGGCTAGGGGGCACTTACAATCAAGCTTGAAATGTTGAAAACCCTAGCTATGGAACCCTTGCAAATTTCAGCACACAATGAGGAAGGTGGACACCATTTTGACTTGATTTTTCACTTTTTATTCTTTTATTTACCAAAAGACAAAAATTCCTTTAAAGCCTTTCTTTCCAATTTTTCCTATTCATACCCATTTTTGTCCAAAATTTTTTAACTTGGTTACATTGCTATTTAAGGACATCTAATTAATGATCCAATGCAATTTCATGCTTGAATCTTCTGGAACACAAGTTTACAACTTATTCAATTTAGTCCCTAAAGTCTAATTGGACATTTTAGGCATAGAATTTCTTCATGAAAATTTCATACAAACATGAAATCATATCATGTACCACCAAATAATCATAAAATAATTATTTCTATTTCAGAGTTGTGGTCTCAAAACCACTGTTCCGACTAGTCCCTAATTCGGGATGTTACAATTCTCCCCCCTTACGGATTTTCGTCCCTAAAAATCTTACCAGTGAAAAAGTTTGGGTATTGGTCTCTCATACTTTCCCCAATCTCCCATGTAGCCTCTTCAACCCCATGTCTTTGCCAAACTTTCACTAGGGTAATATTTTTATTTCTTAATTGCTTGACTTCCCGGGCCAAAATCTTATTTGGCTCTTCACCATAAGTCATATCCGGTCGAATCTCGACCTCTGTTAATGAAATCATGTGCGAAGGATTGGTATCGGCATAACATAGACACATGGAAGACATCATGAATCTTTTCCAATTCAGATGGTAAGGCTAACTGATAGGCAATTGGCCCTACTCTCTCGGTGATCTCATATGGTCCAATAAAGTGTGGACTTAGTTTGCCTTTCCTACCAAATCTCAAAACCTTTTTCGATGGAAACACTTTCAAAAATACCTTATCACTTGTAACATCCGATTTAGACCCTAGTCGGGATAGTGGTTTCGGGACCACAATCCAAGTTAGAATATTATTTAAATATTATTTTTTGTGCTTATGATGTGTGAATTAGCATAAGTGAAAATCTCGTATGAAAATTTAATCGTTTGTATGCTTAATTTGGTAAAAAGTACCTAATTGCTTAAAAGGTAAAAGTTGTTTACTACTTGATAAAAGTGTCTATTTGATTTGGCTTTTTAAGTAAGAGGTCCTTATTATGTTATTAGACCATTGGTATGTTAAATGGACATTGTTGGACATCCATTATATGTTTAAATGTTTATTATGGTAAGGTTAAAATGGTAAAAGATGAATTAATATTAGAAATTAAAGAAAAACATGATAATTGTTTCATATTTTCATCACTTGGCCGATTGTATCAAAGAAAAAGAAAAGAGAAAGGCTTGCTAGGGTTCGACAATATTAAGCTTGGATTTAGGTATGTTTTTGTTTCGATTTTTGATAATTTCTACGTTTTTGTAATCGTTGCTTCGTATACTATCAAACCCATGCCTCAATTTCTAATTTTGATGATGATTTTGAAATGTGCCATTGATGAAATGACGAGTTTTGTGAAGTTATTTGTTGATAAATGAAAGTTTGATGTTGGGTTTACATGTTTTGTCTTTGGATTTTTGATGATTTTGAGTAAAATGGACTAAATCATGAAATTTGTAAATGAGGGACTAAAATGTGAAATAAATGAAATGTGTGGACTTGTATGAGAGCTATGAAAATTCGGCTAAGCTTGTGTACAAGCAAACTTTGTGTATTTTGTGATTTTGTAAATTAAGGATTAAAGTGTCGAAATGTGTAAATGTGAGGGCTAGTTTGCAATATGCCTTAATTGTGTGTATATGGATTGGTTTGAATGATTTAGTGAATAAAAGGGTTAATTTTGAATACATATAGTTCAAGAAAAGAGGAATTCAGATTTAGACCGAGGGAAGTCGAAGGTTATTGGTAAACAATCCGAGTCGACAACTCTGAGTATGAGGTAATCTCGTACGTAAAACATGATGTTATAAGTATGTTTTGATGCTTTGTTTATACATAGTTTGTATATACATTTAGTTTGGATGAATACGATGATAAATCAATGGTATTTGGCACTAAGTGTGTGATTTAAACTAGCTTCGGCTAAATAAGGCACTAAGTGTGCAATACTGAGATAGCTTCGGTTAATTGAGATGGCACTATGTGTGCGAAATTATTATAGCTTCGGCTAACTTTTAAGGCACTAAGTGTGCGGATGGTTATAGCATGAAAAATCTTTGGAAAGTTTAAAATATCCAAACAAGAGGTGAGAATGAAAATGTATGAATACGGGAATGTTCAGGTAATATAATACTTATGTGGTAGATGGTATTATGCATATAAAGTTTATTGAATTGGTGTAAACATATGGATGATGTTGGCATGAAATTCATAGATGAGTCAACAATTTATAATTACTTATGTGTTGTTGTTTAATATTTTATATGCTGTTGATGATTTTGGTACGAACTTACTAAGCTTTTGAAAACTTACTTTGTGTGTGTGTTTGCATTGTTTTATAGATATCGAAGCTAATGTGAGCTCAGGGATCGTCAAGGATCATCACCACACTATTGAAGCTCATTTTGGTACTTTGAAAATGTATATATTAAAGTATGGCATGTATAGGCTAGAAGTTGTGGGATTATGTTTTGTGATGTATATATTTAGCTATGTGATATGGCTTGGTATGGTTGTGGATATGTTATGGTTTTGGTATAAGATATGTGATGCAATATGATATATTTGATATGTTTTAGTTGGACAAAAGAAATGGTAAATGTTGGTAAGTTTGGGAAAGTTTTAGTATGAAATTGAATGATGTATAGAAAGAAATGTTTTGACAAGCTTTTAACTTATGTTTGATATAGATTAGTAAGGCTTATGAGTATGTATTTGATTGGAATTGATATGTCATGAGTGGCTTATGTTTTGGTTTGGAATTTGGCTGAATTGGCTGTGCATATATGCTTATTTCTTTGTTTGTAGGTTGACCCAAATTAGGGTGGCAAATTGGCTATTTAAATGGTCTATTTTTGTCCACACGGGCAGAGAAACGGGCATGTGTCTCAGCCGTGTGAGATACACAGTCACGTTACACGGTTGTGTGTCCCCTGGGGTACCCTATGAATTAAAGGCAATATACCCTCTAGTTTTGACACAGCCTAGACACACGGGCGTGTCTACTGGTCATGTGTGGCACACGGGCGTGTGGTCAGCCGTGTGGCCAAGTCAGTTTTCACACGGCCTGGCACACGGTCGTGTCTTGTGGCCATTTGGACAAATCAGTATGTATGCGTGTCTAATGCCGTGTGAGGCACAAGGCTTGTTCACACGGGTGTGTGATTTTTTTAAAAAAAAGTTGAAAATTTTTATAAGTTCTGAAAAGTTCACATGTTATCGATTTAGTCCTAGATGCATGGATTAAACCTTGTATGCTCGATTTAATTTTGTAATGAACATGAATGAATGGTATTTTATTTAATTGAGATGCTATTTGATATTGGGTTGTTTTGATCTAAGTTACAAGTCCCGTAATGCCTCTTAACGTATTCCAACGACAGATATGAGTTAGGGGTGTTACATCACCGACCTGAAACTCAATCTCTTTCCTTTCAAATCTGAGTACGATTTCTGTCTATCCGAAACAGCTGTCAAACAATCATGTATTACCTTTACTTTTTCTTCGGTTTCTCTGACTAAATCAATTTCGTGAATCTAATTCTCTTTGAGTTCCATCCAGTACAAAGGCGTTCGACACTTACGCCCATACAATGTCTCATAAGGCGCCATTTTCAAACTCAATTGAAAACTGTTGTTGTAGGAAAATTCTACCAACGGTAGATACGTTTCCCAATTACCTTGGAACTCAAGGGCACAGCATCGCAACATATCTTCAAGAATTTGAATTAATTGCTCAGACTGACCGTCGGTCTACGGATGGAAAGCGGTACTAAAATTCAATTTTGTACCTAAAGCCTCCTACAACTTCTTCCAAAATTGTGAAGTGAACCTCGGATCTCTATCTGATATAATTGATAAACACTCCCTGCAACCTCACTATTTCAGAAATATACAACTCGGCTAGCTTGTCAAGTGAATAGTTGATACGTACTGGTATAAAATGAGCTGAATTATTTAATCGATCTACAACAACCCATATAGCATCTTTCTTTCTCAATGTCAAAGGCAAACCCATCACAAAATCCATAGTAATATGGTCCCATTTCCATTCAGGAACCATCACAAGCTGAAGTAAGCCTGAAGGTACTTGGTGTTCAGCTTTCACTTGTTGACAAATCAGGCAACTCGTAACAAACTCAGAAATATCTCTTTTCATACTCGGCCACTAATACAATTTATTCAAGTCATAGTACATTTTCGTACTACCCGGATGCATAAACAAACGACCACTATGGGCCTCAAGCAAAATGTTCTGAATCAACTCAATATTCTTAGGAATACAAATCCTATCTCGAAACATTAAGCAACCATTGAAACTAATCCAAAAACTTAATTCCATACCCGATTCACATTGAATTCTTTTGGCTTGCAAATCACCGTCACTTTGCTGGGCTTCATAAATCTCTTAGAGATACATTGGTCTAGCTCTTAACTCAGCTAGAATCAAACCATTATCTACTAAGGCCAACTGAGTGTTCATAGCCCTCAATGCAAACAAGGATTTCATACACAAAACATCGGTGACCACGTTTGCCTTTCCCGGGTGATAATCAATCACTAGCTCATAATCTTTTATCAACTCTAGCCATCTCCGTTGTCGTAGGTTCAAGTCCTTTTGAGTCAACAAGTACTTCAGACTTTTATGATCAGTATACATACAGCATTTCTCACCATACAAATGATGTTTCCAAATCTTCAATGCAAAGACAATGGCAGCCAATTCCAAATCGTGTGTCGGGTAATTCTTCTTAGGTGGTTTCAGCTGCCTCGAGGCATAAGCGATCACCTTGCCTTCTTGCATAATCACACAACCCAATCTATTTAAGGATGCATCACTATAAACCACAAATTATTTTCCCGGTTCAGGTTGTACTAAAATTGAAGCAGTTAACAATGCCTTTAGTTTCTCAAAACTCTGTTGGCATTTTTCTATCCATTCGCACTTAACATCTTTTTGTAACAATCTCATCATCAGAGTAGTAATCATTGAAAATCATTTAACAAACCGTCTGTAATAACCGACTAAGCCTAGTAAGCTTCTAACTTCCAACACATTCTTTGGCGGTTTCCATTCAACAATAGCTGGAATTTTACTCGGATCCACTCGAATGGCATCGCTCGAAACAATGTGCCCCAAGAATCTGACTTCTTGAAGCCAAAACTCACTTTTACTAAACTTAGGATACACTGCTTGTCTCTCAAGGTTTGCAAAACCGTTCTCAAATGTTCGGCATGCTCGACCTCATCACGAGAATAAATCAGTATATCATCAATAAAAACAACCACAAATTTATCTAAGTATGGTCGGGAAATACGATTATTTAAATCCATAAATACCGTGGGAGCATTCGTTAAACCAATAGGCATAACCAAAATTTCATAGTGATTATACCTTGTCCGAAATGCAGTCTTTGGTACATTCGAATCTTTAACTCTTAACTAGTAGTAACTGGACCTTAAGACTATCTTTGAAAATATTGTGGCTCCCTTGTCAAACAAGTCATCGATTCTTGGTAAGGGGTATTTTTTCTTTATGGTTACCTTATTAAGCTGTTGGTAGTCAATGCACAATCTCATCGAACCATCTTTCTTTTTCACAAATGGCACCAGTGTGCCCCACGGAGAATCGCTGGGTCTCGCATAACCTCTATCTGTTAACTCTTGTAACTAGACTTTTAACTCTTTTAACTCTATCGGAGCCATCCTATACGGAGTAATTGAAATAGGTGCAGTGCCTGGATCTAATTTGATGCCAAACTCAACTTCCCTAATTGGAGGCAATCCGGGAAACTCTTTCGGGAACACATCTAGGTATTCACATACTACCAGCACTAACTCAATTTTCAACTCAAACTCCTTTGTATTCAACACAAAGGCAAGATAAGCTTCATAACCCTTTCTCAGACATCTCTGAGCAGTCATAGAAGAAATCACTGCAGGCAAGCTATCCAATTCATCTAATTTTACCCGAAGAATATCACCACTTTCACATTTCAATTCAATGATTTTCCTTCTACAGTTTACTACTACATCATACATGGTCAACCAACCCATACCAAGTATTATATCAAATTCTCCAAATGGCAAAAGCATGAGATTAGTAGGAAAACAATTACCTCTAATCATTAAAGGGCAGTTCTTACATACTTTGTCAACTATCACATGCTTGCCTAGAGGGTTTGACACTTTTATCACGAATTCTGTAGACTGAACGGACATATTCATGGTAGACACCAATTTCACACATACATATGAATGGGTAGATTCCAGATCAATCAAAGCAACAACAGAAGTATTATAGAGAGAAAAAGTACCCGTAATCACATCAGAGGATGAAGCCTTTTCGCGAGCGCGAATGGCGTAAGTCATCGTAGGTGCTCTACCCTCGGGTCTCACAACTGGTTCCCTAGGTGCACTCTTACTACTTGTTCTATTTCCCAGATTCTTCTGTGGTCTCCCTCTAGAAGTAGCATTGTCTGATCTTGCTCTCTGATATTTTTCCCTTTCAACCATCTCAGTACAATCCTTGATAAAATGATCGTGTGAACCACACTTGAAACATGTCCGACTATTCATCCAGCATTCACCGGGGTAACGTCTACCACAATGTTGACACTCAGGTATATTAGGTCGAACGTTACCCACACTTGCTATTGAAGTAGTCTGACCCTTATGACCCGAATACCGTTTCCTATGGTTCCTGGTCGAAAACCCAGCTGAAACACTCGATCGAGTATTAAAATCTCTCGATTTCTTAGTTAAGAACTAAAATGATTTACCCATCTACCTCTTCTTCGAATCTCGAGACTCTAACTCAGCTTTTCTCTTCTATTTAGACAACTCCTCAGCTTTACAAGCTCTCTCTACGAGCACAACAAATTCTCTTAATTCAACGACACCCACTAACAATCGGATGTCTTCGTTTAATCCATCTTCAAATCTTTTGCACATGATAGCCTCAGTAGATACACATTCTTGAGCGTATTTGCTCAGCCTCACGAATTTCGCTCATATTTTGTTACCAATATTCGACCTTATTTTAACTCGAGGAACTCTTTCCTTTTCTGATCAATAAATCTCTAGCTAATGTATTTCTTACGGAATTCTTGTTGGAAGAATTCCCAATTAGCTCTCTCCCTTGGTACCACTTTCATAAGGGTGTTCCACCACTAATAAGATGAGTCTCTCAAAAGGGACACAACACACTTCATGCATTCCTCAGGTGTGCATAATAACTCATCAAACACTCTAATGGAATTCTCGAGCCAGAACTTTGCCCTCTTAGGGTCATCATCTTTACTAGCTCAGAACTCTTCGGCTCCTTGTTTCTGAATCTTATCAACTGGAGGTCTATTAGTCTCATGAAGTCCATACCTTAGGGTGCTACAGGGTTAGGCTGAGGAATAGGTGGGGGTGGTGGGGGTTGAATGTTCGGGTTCATTCGATCAAACTCCATGTACCAGGCATCCATCATATGGAGAAAGGCTTCCCTACCTCCTTCTCCTCGACTAATTGTAGGGGTCTACTATCAGACAACGCTGCCCCTTCAGCAGGTGCAGGAGCGTTACAATGAACATTATCCGCCATCGCTTTGTTAAGAGCCATTACTATATGAAAACATAGTTTAAAATCGTTAGGAGTCATCACACTATCACAATTTATGTATGGAATGTATAGCTAGACTATAACACATGCTACGTAGTCTGAGAACCGGCTAAATTGTAGCTCTGAAACCACTAAATGTAACATCCCTTACCCGTATTTGACACCGGGACAGGGTTTGAGGCACTACCAGACTTAAACGTAAACTAACATACAATGTCGAGTAAAAAAATTTCATTCAAATTTAAAACTTTTTGATCACATGCAAATTGTCCCTTGAAAAGGCCTATGAGGCCCAAAACATACGTTGGGAGTGGTTCGGGACTAAATCAAAAACTTTCGGAGCTTTTGTTACCCTTAAAAAAATTTTCATACTTTGGAGAGCCACACGCCTATGTGGGTAGGTCGTGTAGTCACACACACCGGTGTGGCTTGGGACACGCCCGTGTCCTCAGCCCGTTTAACTCTCTAACTATGACATCATCAACAAAATAAGGTCACACGGCCAAGTCACACGTCCGTGTGCTCAGATAGTGTGGCAAACTAAATTCCAAAATCAGGTGCAGACTTCGCATGGCCTGTGCACATGCCCATGTCCTATGGCCGTGCCCTTCACACGGCAGAGACACACACCTGTGTCTCTACCCATGTGTTTACTATTAGGCATCTGTTTTGCATTAATTAGGGTGCAATAGACACACGGATAGATCACACACCCATGGGGCAAGCCGGTGTCACACACGGCCTAGACACACACCCGTGTGTCTACCTGTGTGGACAACTTTGAGGCTATTTTCCAAGCCATTTGACACCGTTAAATGCTCATTCACTTATTCATCTCTGATGGCATGCAACATAGTATAATCAGTCACTCAAATACTTATAAACATGATTAACCCATGCCTTCATAATGTCAACATATCTTCTATCCAAACCATCATTCTTTCATATGGCATTCCACACCAATTTCATATTCATTCATCATGCTGAACCTACTTTCAATTTACTCAATTATACTATATTTTTGGCCATACTTATTAGCCATGATTCATTCAATTAGCACATGTGCCATACGTCACACATCTCATCCACAAGCAACCACGTCGAGCATAATACATTGTATGCATGCATAATTGATTAGGGTTACAACCCAATTAATCAATCTGAACCATATCACATGGCCATATACAAAATTAATCAAATATTACCATAAGCCAACACATTTGGTTAGACCAATATGACATATAACAAAAAGACCAAGTCCCTATACATGTCATACTCAAAATGTTGAGACTAACTATACCCAAATGTCCAGTTGATAGTGTAATCGAGCCTCCGATGTTCTTTGATCCCCGAGCTAGCTTGGCGATACTATAAGAAAATGAAAAAGAGAGGGGAGTAAGGATAAAGCTTAGTAAATTCACATGTAAATAAATAGCAACATGATCATATATGTAAATACCATTGACATAACATAGTTTACTTATGTGTTACCATAAATTCATAGGCATAGCTTAAATTTGAAGACATAACTTACACATTTTCAATCTTACCAAACTTCTATCACATAACGAGCTCATTCATATGAGTTTTTCGTACATACCTGTACCAGCTCGTAACACATTGTTATATTTCCTCATCATTGACTTACTTGTTGAATAACTCACTGGTTTACCTATTGAACACTCAGAATACTATCAGATACATGGAAGACTTGCATATAGTGCTTCAAACGTAGCCACATGCTACCTCATATCACAATCACACATTGCTCACTCTCGATCTAATCACGGGTCTGCTCACACAAGCTGACAGTCAGGATATAACTACACGGGTTACTCATACAAGTTGACAGGTACCCGCAACACATGCCGAGCTACCCAGCCACTGATAGAACGTACAAGACCAGCACCCGGATTCACATAGTCACATATACAAATAATCTTATGAGCTCATAATCACATAGTTCCTAGTGACATGTCACATTGTATCCTAAATTATTCTTAAGGTTCAAACAAGATTTTCTCGATGTCACATCTTTGTCGAACTCGGTCACAAAGTCGATCTCATTGACCATTATGTCATTCAAACATTCATCATAACAATTAAACATAGAAATTCATACATTAATAATGCAATAAAACATGATACAGCATTGCATTATTTACACATGAACTTACCTCGATACAAAATATGGACAATTAATTTGATTTAGTCCAAAATCTTGTTCTTTCCTCGATCTAGGTCCAGAGTTCGTTTTCTTGATCTATAATAGCAAATTCAGCTCATTTAATCATCACATTACTCAAATCAGTCCAAAAACTATATTTAGGCTAAATTATATTGTTGCCCCTAGACTTTTACATATTTACAAATTAGTCTTTAGTCTCATAAAACGAAATGTGTTCATTTTCTTTGTTACCCAATCCTCGCTGAACCTATGCCATACCCATATCAGCCCACACTTTCTTTTATTTCACATTTTTACTACTCATTTTTACACTTTTTTCAAACAAGTCCTTTTTATGCATTTCTATCAAAAGTCACTTAGTAAGAGATGTTAAACACACATCAAACTTTCATTTTCGTCCATTAAACATCAAAATACAAACATGTCACACATGGGTCAAATTTCATACATGAACCCTAGCTCAAAATATGGCTAGAAATGGATAGATCATGCTTCAAGGACTTAAAAAATGCAAAGAACATAAAAAAGGGCGAATGAGCACTTACAATCAAGCTTGAAAAGTTGAAAACCCTAGCTATTGAACCCTTGAAAATTTCGGCACACAAAGAGGAAGATGGACACCATTTTGACTTGATTTTTCACTTTTTATTCTTTTATTTACCAAAAGACAAAAATGCCCTTAAGGCCTTTCTTTCCAATTTTTCCTATTCATGCTCATTTTTGTCCAAAATTTTTGAACTTGGTTAAATTGCTATTTAAGGACTTCTAATTAATGATCCACTGAAATTTCATGCTTGAAGCTTCTAAAATACAAGTTTTACAACTTATTCAATTTAGTCCCTAAAGTCAAATTGGACACTTTAAGCATAGAATTTATTCATGAAAACTTCACACAAACATGCAATCATATCACGTACCATAAAATAATCATAAAACAATTATTTCTATTTTAGATTTGTGGTCTCAAAATGACTGTTCTAACTAGACCCTAATTTGGGATGTTACAACTATCCTCCAGCCCGTTTTGGTATAAATAGGAATCTTACCTTGGTGTAATGGCATGTATAGGCTAATGATAATAAATGAGGGTATGTAAATGTTTTTGTTGTAACTAGCCATTGGAATGGCTAGTGATTTTAACACCCCTCACCCGTACCCAACGCCGGGACAGGGTTCGATGCGTTACCGGGCTTACACATTCACAAACACACTAAATCGGGTCACCGAATTTCACCCAAAATTAAAACCTCTGAAACGCATGCATATCGTCTCTTACACAGGCCTTCGAGACCTAAACCATACATCGAGGTGGTTCGGGAAAAAACAAGAGCATTTGATAAACTTTGGGCAACTTGTTAAATTTCCTTACTTTAGGGAGTCACACGCCAGTGTGGGTGGGGCCGTGTGGTTGCACACGCCCGTGTGGCTTGGGGCACGCCCGTGCCCTCAGCCCTGTAACTCTCTATTTATGACGTCAGCATACATTTAGGGACACATGGCCTTGACACACGTCCGTGTGTCTACCCATGTGGACCTTGTTAGGATATTTTCTAAGCCTTTGGTCACCCTTTAACAACCAATCACACTTATGGGTTACCTTAATACTCAATAAGGCTAGATTATATACTTACGTACATCCTTGATAAACCTCATTGCATGTAAACCTCATATCATCGGTTTTATACATGCTAGGATATTTCCTTTGTATTAAAGATTTTCCATGCCTCATTAACACCATTAAGATTGGCTCATTATTGTAACTCATTACCAATTATGGGCAAGCCAGTCCATGTAAACATAAACATGCATAGATTTGTAGGTCATAGCCTACTTCAAAATAAGCCAATTTCCATGGCCAAATACAAGAAGATATGTAAACTTTTAGAAGCTTTCATAGAGGTAAATTAAATGACACGTCACAAAATGAACCAAAGCCCTATACATGCCATTGAATAAAATAAGGGTATCTATATACCAAAGCTGGTCTAATTAATAGTGTGTTGATTTTCCAAAGTCTTCCAATACTTACGAGTCCTCAAGCTCTGTAAGACAGGGAAAAGAGAGAGGGGTAAGCATTTACATACTTAGTAAGCCCAAATAACTAGAAAGTAAACTTACCAAGAAATTAGCATACAACCATATTTAGCAAATATACCAACAAGAATGAAATGATTTCCCTATCACATGCACTCAATCAACAAATTAGTCACAATAATAATGTACCATGTAATTTGTCTTAGATGAGCTCATCATTCATCCTTTCATTTATACATATATCTCATGTTAATCCTGTTGAGTTCGTAGGAAACTTCGATAGGTTACTCATTATCCGTCAAGTCATAATAGTGATCGTCTCATGTATGCACTCCCGTGAACCTCACATCTTACGGCAGGATCACCAGTCCAGGCTAAATCCCTCGTATTTAAACTAATAAGGTGATGTCGGGATTACCAGTCCAGGCTAAATCCCTTATAGTGACAAACACCCTTAATGAGCTCAGATCTGAAATACTAGTCCAGGCTAAATTCAGACCATAATCGGATTACCCGTCCAGGCAAAATCCATAATGCACACATATTCTTTGGGAGGCTCGGTCACTCAAGGAACACCCGTCCAGGCTAGATCCTTTACTATATTTGAGATCAACGGCTTACCCATCCGGGTTAAATCCTTTTCTGCAATACATTTAGGACCTCAAGTCACATGTAAATCATGGTTTATCCATCAAATTTCCTTAGCAATCTCAACCGGGTCATTTATCAACATATTATTATTATTAAGAATGTATTGCATAGATTTTCATGCCATCATCAAATACAATTATTGTACATTCATAAAACACACAATTAGGCATATTATGAGTTTACTTTAAGTTATCCGAACTAACCCGGTATTCGTCTCGAAATCGTGTTTCGGTTATTCTGAAACCTTTCGTTTTCCTCGATTAACCTCCAAAATTTATTCCTCGGGGTCTATAACAATAAAATTAAATCATTAACAACTCACATTATACTTTATGAGTCTAAATTTCACCCCATTCCAAATGACGTTTTGCCCTTAACCTTTCACTTTTTTACGATTTAGTCCCTAGGCTCGTATAATGAAATGCATGCTATTTCTACATTACCCAAGCCTAGCCAAACATTTTTCCCTCTAATGGCAGCCCACATTTTTCCATTATTTCACATTTCTACCTCATACTTTACATCTTTTGCAAAAAGGTCCTTTTAGGGGTTTTTCATGAAAATCACCTAGGAAAAGATATTTAACACACATCCAACTTTCATATTCCTCCATAAAACATCAAAATACAAGTAACTCATGCATGGGTAAAATTTTAAACATGAACCTTAGCATGAAATATGGGTAGAAATAGAGAGAGTAAAGTACTGGGATTTCAAAAATACGAAGAACATTAAAAACAGAGCTTAGGAGCACTTACTATTGAGATTGAAAAGCTTGAAAGCCCTAGCTATGGAGAACCCCAAATTTTCGGCAGCAACATGAAAGAAATGAGATGATTTTTGGCTTATTTTTCCATTTTATTTCATGAAAATCCCAAATGACCAAAATGCCCTCAAGCCCTTTCTTTAAAATTTCATCCATACAAGCCCATTTTTGTCCAAAAACTTAGAAATTGGACAATTTGCTCCTCAAGACCTTCTAATTAATATTCTAAATAAATTTCATACAAGTTTCTTCTAAAACCCAAGTTTTGCAATTTATTCAATTTAGTCCCTAATTTCCAATTAGACACTTTACTCAAAGAATTTCTTCATGAAACTTTAACACATGCATATTCTCATATTCTAGACCTAATAATAATCATAAAATAAATATTTTGATGTCAAATTTGTGGTCCCAAAACCACTGTTCTGACTAGGCCCTATTTCGGGATGTTACATTTCTCCCCCCTTAGGGACTTTTGTCCTCGAAAGTCTTACCAGTAAACAGGTTCGGATATTGGCTTCTCATGGTTTCTTTTGGATCCCATGTAGCCTCTTCTACACCATGTCGATTCCATAAAACCTTTACCAAAGCCACGTTTTTATTTCTCAATTGTTGATTCTCACAAGCTAAAATATTGACGGATTCCTCACCATAAGTCATGTCCGGTCGAATTTCAATTTCAGTCGGTGAAATCACATGAGAGGGTTCGGATCGATATCGTCTTAAAATAGATACATGGAAAACATTGTGAATCTTTTCCAATTCGGGTGGCAATTCCAAATAATAGGCTAATGGTCCAACTCTTTCGGTGATCTTATACGGTCCAATAAATCGCAGACTCAATTTGCCTTTTCGACCAAACCTCAATACTTTTTTCCATGAAGATACTTTCAAGAACACTCTATCTCCAACTTGGAACTCGATTTCTTTTCTTTTCAAATCAGCATATGAATTTTGCCTATCAGATGCCGCTTTTAAACAATCTCGTATCACTTTAACTTTTTCTTCAGTTTCCTTGACTAGATCAACTCCGTGAATCTGACTTTCCTTAAGTTCTATCCAGTACAATGGAGTTCAGCACTTTCTGTCATACAGGGCTTCATAAGGTGCCATCTTCAAACTCGTTTGAAAACCGTTGTTGTAGGCAAATTTTACCAATGGCAAGTAATTTTCCCAGCTACCTTGAAATTCGAGAATGCATCATCGTAAGATATCCTCAAGAATCTGAATCATCCGCTCAGACTGGCCGTCTGTCTGTGGGTGAAACGCCATACTAAAACTCAATTTCTTACCCAAGGCTTCTTGTAACTTTTTCTAGAACCTCGAAGTGAATCTTGAGTTTCTGTCTGAAATAATCGACAACGGTACCCCATGTAATCTTACAACTTCAAATATATATAAGTCGGCCAATTTATCAAGAATGTAGTTTGTTCTTACAAGAATGAAATGAGTCGACTTTGTTAACTTATCCACCACAACCTAGACAGCATCTTTCTTTTTCCGGGTCAATGGCAATCCTGTCACAAAATCCATAGTAATTCTGTCCCACTTCCATTTGGGGACCATTACAGGCTGTAACAATCCTAAAGGTACTTTATGTTCAACTTTGACTTGCTAACATTGTAACACCCCGAACCCGAGATCGTCGCCGGAGTCGAACACGAGGTGTTAACAGACTTCAAACCACTTATTTGACATTTCCCAGACAAGCTGCCAATCTGCATACTAGTCGCTTTAAAAATCATATCTTGAGTTCTGAAACTCGAAATCCAGTTCCGTAAATTTTTCCTGGAACTAGACTCATATACCTATATGGTAGAATTTTTGTAGAATTTTTGGTCATGCCAATTAGTACATTTTATTAGTCAAAGTCTCCCATGTTACAGGGATCGACTACACTGACCTTTGGGCATTACGACTTGGATATCTCCCTGCACAGAGCTTCAATACTGATGTCGTCTGTTTCTATAGAAACTAGACTCAGAGAGGAATCTGTACATATATGGAATGACTCCTAATTATCTCTGGTTAATTTATAATGAATTTCCAAAGTCGGAACAGGGAATCCAGAAACCGTTCTGGCCCTGTCTCACGAGAACCTGAATATCTCTTAACATACTGCCCATATGATCATTTCGTTACTTCTATATGAAAATAGACTCATCGAGCTTCGATTACATAATTTATTTATCAATTAATTCCACTCCTACTATTTTTAGTGATTTTTCAATCTCACGTCACTGCTGCTGCTAGCATCTGTTACGAAAGCAACTATGCCCATTTCGTGATTTCTCCTTGATCTAACTAGTAATTCATCATACATATCACAAATTATGATCATGACTAGCCATGCCAAAGGCTAATCATTGTCAAACATCCCCCTACTACACTATTTCCATATCATGAATTTTAACACCAAAAATAATCAACCATGACATATGGCATATAAAAAAAAGTCGAATTACCAAGGCTTACGACCTAACGTTATAAAACCAAACCCAACCGACATTTATGCCATTTTCGCATGGCTAAAAGTTTACATACCAAAGTTCAAACACAACATAATAGCCTATACATACCGAAATGTTCTCCTAAGCCGACTAAGAATAAAGTACCAAAACTTGCTAGCCGGTGTGATGACTCCGATGACGGCCCGATCACGCAAAAAGGGACGAGTCTAAGAAACCTAAAATAGGTGACAAGGAAACACCGAGTGAGTATATAACTCAGTAAGTCATAAGCAATGCACTACCATCCATTAACAACATTATCACAAGAGGAAACAAAATGGAACGAGGCTAGTTACTCCATCCATACCGAACCATACCATAGTTCCTTAGACCTATCGGTTCAATCTCATACCAAGTCATGCATTCACATTCCATATACTAATCAATAGGATATTTGAGGCATTTTCATACATCATTTTATTTTCGTTACAATCATACAACTAAACGACCTTTCACCTATTCCACGATAAATCTTATGTACGTGACTTCAATTATAATTGTCACATAGGTTCAAACTTACCAAGCTCAACTCCAATTATAAACATAGCGCCTATTGGCCATGAACTCAAGGTACTTACCCGATCCGCTGTCCGTGATCAACTCAATAATGTCGCACACTTAGTGTCCATAGTGATTCAAAAGTATATATTAAGTCCGCACACTCAGTGCTATATAATCAACTCGCACACTTAGTGCTATATAATCAAACTCGCACACTTAGTGCTATATAATCAAACTCGCATACTTAGTGCTATATAATCAAACTCGCACACTTAGTGCTGTACAATTTAAACCCGCACACTTAGCGCCAATCTCATGATCATAAATGTTTATACCCGCACATTTAGTGCCGAGATCAACAACTCAATACATCTCACATCTTTTCCTTTCATTCAACACTTTCATCACCACATACATACTTGTATATATATTTATCATTCCATTCAGCATCATTACATAGACGTTATGACCATTTGAATTAATACAAACTATATGCTTAATGACTTACCTTATGTTGGGTAAAATAATTCCAAGTCGGCTACTCGATGACCTTCGATTTTCCCTTGTTGGACGCCTCTCCTTTAGAGTCTTGAGCTTAAACAAATAAATTAACTCATTTAACCGCTTTACTACATATATTGGTATCCACATTTTAATGATTTTATGACATATGAAACGACATGGTAAAATTTTCATCTTGCTACTTTATGTTCTTAGCTATTCGGCTAATAACCTCATGCAATTACCATACTATCAATAATCTAATCACACATGCATATGCATACTTGGACATTTGGTAATCACCTTTGCTAATTTTAAACTCAACATCATATAAGCTCCCAAGTGATGGCCGAATGCTTCATTTGTCACCCAACTAACCATTCAACAACCTCAACCTCATTACCACCCTTTTATGCCTAATTATCTAAGTCGAGATAAGATCATCAACATGCCTAACTATAGCCGAATGTGCAACATTAATCTATCATTTCTATCTCATTTAACACTTAACATTTACCACATATCGATTCACCAAACTCTCCATCTATTCATGCTCTCATATTCGGTCACCCATACCCATACTAACCATATAACTAATTAATCCTAGGGTTAAACACAAGTGCAAAATGGAAGCACCATGGCCGAACCTTCATGAAGTTGCTAAGACCCCTCATTTCTACTCCTCACACACTCTCACATCCAAACCTTTTTATTAAACACTCAAGCTAAATCATCTTCATGCCTCATCACCACAACATCAAAACACCAACCAAGAAAGACGACACCCATGGCCGAATATCATCTCCATCACATAGCAAGATTTAGACCATGGGCTAGGTAGAACTCAAACTAACAACTAAAACATGCATGCATCTCATGGAACATCATCAAACATACCTTAGCCTAGTTACATGCATGGCCGAATCTCTTCAACCTTTCTTCTTCCTTCCTCCTTCAAATTTTTGGCCAAGGTGTTAAAGGATGAACACCCTTTCCCTTTTTTTTTCTTTTCTTTGTCTAGTTACGGCAATGGGGGGGATGGATGAGACAACTTTGTTTTCATCACCCCTCCCTTTTCATTATTTAATTACTAACCCTTTATTTATTCTTTCTAACATAACACACTAAGCCAACATGTTCCCAACATGTTTCCACCCATAGCATGGCCGGCCACTAGCTCAAATTTTGGGTAATTTGACATGCAAACCCATCATTTTCATAACATGCATTAATAGGCCACTTCACATTTGCCTAGCACATTTCTAAATTTTCTCGCATAAGTCCTATTTAACAAAATTCACTTACAATTAACAAAATTCAAACATGAAATTTTCACACATGCATATATACATATCATAAGCATCAAATATGATGGCTAATTATTATTATGACTCGGTTTTGTGGTCCCGAAACCACTTCCCGACTAGGGTCAATTTTGGGTTGTCACAAACATATCAAGCATTTCGATACAAATTCAAAGATGTCTCTCTTCATGCTGTTCCATCTGTACATTTTGTTCAAATTTTTGTACATTTTGGTACTTCCTGGATGAATAGATAAACGGCTATCATGTCCTTCTTGCAAAATTTTTTGAATAAACTCATCATCCTTGGGTACACAAACCCTATCTCTGAACATCAAACATCCATCAGGACTGACCCGAAAATTTGATTTAATGCCTGACTCACATTGAATTGTTTTAGCTTTTTAAGTCGCTGTCATTAGTTTGAGCATCATAAATTTGCTACAAAAATGTCGTTCTAGCTTCTAGCTCTGCCAAAACTGAACCATCATCAAGCAATGCCAATCGAGAGTCAATGGCTCTCAGTGCAAACAAGGATTTTCTGCTTAATGCATCGACAACCACATTCGCCTTTCCCGGGTGGTAGTCAACGATCAGCTCATAATCTTTAATTAATTCTAACCATCTCCGCTGTCTTAGATTCAATTCTCTTTGAGCCATCCAATACTTCAAACTCTTGTGGCCAGTAAATATATGACAAGTTTCACCATGTAAATAATCCCTCCAAATCTTCAAGGAAAAAACAATGGCTGCAAGCTCTAGATCGTGCGTCGGATAGTTCTTCTCGTGTGGCTTCAACTGCCGTGAAGCATAGGCTATCACCTTGCCGTCTTGCATAAGTACACAACCCAATCCATTTAAGGATGCATCACTGTAGATCACAAACTCTTTTCCTGGCTCAGGTAACACTAAAACAGGAGCTTCAATCAGCAATGTCTTTAACCTCTCGAAACTCTGCTGGCACTTTTCTGTCCATTCAAACTTAACGTCTTTCTGTAGCAACCTCGTCATTGGAGTCACTATCATAGAGAATCCTTTTACAAATCTTCGATAGTAATCGGCTAAACCCAAAAATCTTCTAACCTTGGTTACATTTTTAGGCGATTTCCATTCAACAATGGCAAAGATCTTACTTGGATCAACTCGGAAACCCAACTACTTAGAGCCAAAACCCACTTTTGCTAAACTTAGCATACAATTGTTTTTCTCGTAAGGTCTACAACATAGTTCTCAGATGCTTCGCATGCTTTGTCTCATATTTGGAATAAATCAAAATGTCATCAATAAACACAACGACGAACTTATCTAAGTATGGCCGAAAGATTCTATTCATTAGGTCCATGAATATGGCCGGTGCATTTGTTAACCCAAACGGCATAACAAGGAATTCATAGTGGCCATACCTCATTTTGAAAGCTGTCTTAGGCACGTCCGATTCCTTAACTCGCAACTGATAGTAGCCAGATCTGAAGTCTATCTTAGAGAACATAGTGGCTCCTCTCAACTGGTCGAACAAGTCAGCGACCCTTGGCAAAGGATACTTATTCTTGATAGTTACCTTGTTCAGTTGGCGATAATCTATTCATAACCTTATCGAACCATCTTTCTTCTTTACAAACAATACAGGGGCACCCCAAGGTGAAAAGCTCGGCCTTGCAAAAACTTGATCTATCAGCTCTTGCAACTATGCTTTTACCTCTTTCAGCTCGATTGGCGCCATCCTGTACGGAGCAATAGAAATGGAGCTGTTCCTGGCACCAATTCAATACCAAACTCTATCTCTCTTTTAGGAGGTAATCTAGGTAATTCTTCTGGGAACACGTCTAGATATTCACACACTATTGGCACTGACTTAATCTTCAACTCTGTTTCCTTAGTGTTCAATACAAACGCAAGGTAGGCTTCGTACCCTTTTCTCATATATTTCTAAATAACCATTGCCATGATTACCACCGGTGGCATACCTAATTCTCTTGAATCAACCCAAAAAATCTTACCATTTGGGCGTTTCAAATCAATATACTTGCTACCATAGTTTACAATTACATCGTGCAAGGTTAACCAATCTATACCAAGTATTACATCAAACTCATCAAATGGTAACAACATAAGGTTAGCCGAAAAGCATTGACCGTGAATCATCAAAGGACAATTCTTACAGACTTTATCAACTAGGACTGATTTGCCTAATGGGTTCGACACTCTGATAATAAATTCTATAGGCTCAATGGGTATGTTCATACTAGACACCAATCTCATGTAAATGTATGAATGCGTCGACCCCGGATCAATTAAGGCAATAACGCATGTATTAAAAAGAGAAAAAGTACCTGTAATAACGTCAGGAGTAGAGGCTTCCTCTCGAGTGCTATTGCATACGTTCTTGTTGGGGCTCGAGCTTCTGGTTTTGTAGCATCTTTAGCCACAGCCCGATTGCCACTAGCACTTCTAGGATATCTAGGAAGTTTACCTCTTACAATGGGAGCACTCGACTCCGGAATCACTTCCACTTCTTTTTCATTCTGCTTTGGGCAGTCCCTGAGGGAGTGTTCAAGAGAACTACATCTGAAACATGCACCGCTCTTCATTCGGCACTCTCCAAAGTGAATTTTTTTACAGCTCTTACACTTTAGCTTTTGGTCATCTACACTCTCCACACTAGTCACCAGCGGGGAGAAAGACTTCTGATTGCACCGTTTGGAGCCTCTCACTTTACCCGAATACCCAACCGATGAAGTAAAGCGTTCATGTTGGCTCCTTGATTTCTTTGTGGAAAATGAGAGCGTCTTACCGCTGGACTTCTTGCCCAAAACTCGAGCTTCTCTCTTTGCTTGCTTTCTTTCATTATTGAGTTCCTAGGCTTTCTTGGCCCGATCAGCTAATGCGGCAAACTCTCGTATCTCAAGAATCCCAATCAATAGCTTAATTTCCTTATTCAGACCTTCTTCAAAACGTTTGCACATTTCTGACTCAATTTGAACCCATTTAGTGGAATACTGACTTAGCCTTACAAACTCCCTTTCGTATTCCGCTATAGTCTTATTCCCTTGCTTGAGTTCCAGGAACTCCTTTTGCTTCGAGTCTAAAAACCTTTGACTGATGTATTTCTTCTTAAACTCTGCTTGGAAAAATTCCCAAGTGACGTTTTCCTTTGACACCACGGAAGATACAGTCTTCCACTAGTGGTATGCAGTATCCTTCAGAAGAAACACGGCACACTTTAAGCACTCCTCAGGTGTGTACGACAATTCATCTAATACCCGTGTAGTATTCTCGAGCCAAAACTTAGCTTACCAGTGGTATGCAATATCCTTCAGAAGAAACACAGCAAACTTTAAGCACTCCCCAGGTGTGCACGACAATTCATCTAATACCCGTGTAGTATTCTCGAGCCAAAACTTGGCTTTCTCAGCATCATCGTCGATCTTAGCTCTAAATTCCTTAGCCCTATACTTTCTGAGCTTATCTACAGGGGCCTTACCAATTCTAACCAGTGCCATACCTCGTGGCAATTCCTTATCATGTTGGTTAGAGGGTGGAGGAAGTCGTGGTATGTTGGGGCGATTCCTCAAATAATCCCCAAACTATTCATCCATCATATCAAAGAAGGCGGCTCTAGCCTCCTCCCGGCCTTTAGACATAAGCCTTCTACTACTACTAGAAATAGCTTGTTGTACGCAAGTTGGAGCATGGCTCTCGGTTCCCTCGGACTCATCTTGAACATGATTTGAAAACATTTACGATATTCAAAAACAATTTAAACAGTTAGGACATGTCACACTATCAATGTTAGAACAATGACATGTATAACAATACTCAATACTTTCTACGGTAGTCCTACAACCGACTAAACCGTAGCTTTGATACCATTAAATATAACATCCCTAAACCGTACCCAACGCTGGGACAGGGTTCAAGGCGTTACTGGTCTTAAACATTCACAAACACACTAAATTGTGTCACCAAATTTCACCCAAAATTAAAACCTTTCAAACACATGCATATCGTCCCTTATACAGGCTTCGAAACCTAAACCATACATCCAGGCAGTTCGGGACAAAATCGAGAGCATTCGATAAACTTTGGGCAACTTGTTAAATTTCTTTGCTTTAGTGCGTCACACGCCCAAGTAGGTGGGGCCGTGTGGTCGCACACGCCTGTGTGGCTTGGGGCCTGCCCGTGCCCTCAGCCAGTGTAACTCTCTGTTTATGACGTCAATATACATTTAGGGACACACAGCCAAGACACACGCCTATGTGTCTCGCCCGTGCTCAAAATTGACTTAAAATTTTAGGTGCAGGGGACGCACGACCATACCACACACCTTTGGAGGCAATCCATGTATCACACTCGGCCTAGACACACGCCCGCGTGTCTACCCATGTGGACCTTGTTAGGCTATTTTCTAAGCCTTTGGTCACCCTCTAACAACCTATCACACTTATAGGTTACCTTAATACTCAATAAGGCTAGATTATATACTTACATATATCTTTGATAAACCTCATTGCATGTAAACCTCATATCATCAGTTTTATACATGCTACGATATTTCCTTTGTATTAAAGATTTTCCATGCCTCAATAACACCTTTAAGATTGGCTCATTATTGTAACTCATTGTCATTTATGGGCAAACCACTCCATGTAAACATAAACATGTATAGATTTGTAGGTCATAGCCTATTTCAAAATAAGCCAAATTCCATTGCCGAATACAAGAAGATATGTAAAAGTTTACAAGCTCTCATATGGGTAATTTAAATAACACATATAAAAAATGAACCAAAGCCCTATACATGCCATTGAACAAAATAGGGGTATCTATATACCAAAGCTGGTCTAATTGATAGTGTGTTGATTCTCCAACCGTCTTCCAATACTTACAAGTCCTCGAGCTCTGTAAGACAGGGAAAAGAGAGAGGGGTAAGCATTTACATACTTAGTAAGCCCGAATAACTGGAAAGTAAACTTACTAGGAAATTAGCATACAACCATATTTAGTAAATATACCAACAAGAATGAAATGGTTTCCCTATCACATGCACTCAATCAAAAAGTTAGTCACAATAATAATGTACCATGTAATTTGTCTTAGATGAGCTCATCATTCATCCTTTTATTTATACATATATCTCATGTTAATCCCGTTGAGTTTGTAAGAAACTTCGATGGGTTACCCATTATCCGTCAAGTCATAAGAGTGATCGTTTTATGTATGCACTCCCGTGAACCTCACATCTTACGGCGAGATTACCAGTCCAGGCTAAATCCGTCGTATTTAAACTTATAAGGTGATGTCGGGATTACAAGTCCAGGTTAAATCCCTTATAGTGACAAACACCCCTAATGAGCTCGGATCTGAAATACCAGTCCAGGCTAAATTCAGACCCTAATCGAATTACCCGTCCGGGCAAAATCCATAATGCACACATATTCTTTTAGAGGCTCGATCACTCAAGGAACACCCGTCCGGGCTAGGTCCTTTTCTATATTTGAGATCAACAAATTACCCGTCCAGGTTTAATCCTTTTCTGCAACACATGCAGGACCTCAAGTCACATGTAAATCATGGTTTATCCATCAAATTTCCTTAGCAATTTCAACCGGGTCATTTATCAACATATTATTATTATTAAGAATGTATTGCGTAGATTTTCATGCCATCATCAAATATAATTATCGTAAATTCATAAAACACACAATTACGCATATTATGAGTTTACTTTAAGTTATCCGAACTTACCTGGTATTCATCTCAGAATCGTGTTTCGGTTATTCTGAAACCTTTCGTTTTCCTCGATTAACCTCCAAAATTTATTCCTCGGGGTCTATAACAATAAAATTAAATCATTAACAACTCACATTATACTTTATGAGTCTAAATTTCACCCCATTCCAAATGACGTTTTGCCCTTAACCTTTCATTTTTTTACGATTTAGTCCCTAGGCTCGTATATTGAAATGCATGCTATTTCTACATTACCCAAGCCTAGCCAAACATTTTTCCCTCTAATTGCAGCCCACATTTTTCCATTATTTCACATTTCTACCTCATACTTTACATCTTTTGCAAAAAGGTCCTTTTAGGGGTTTTTCATGAAAATCACCTAGGAAAAGATATTTAACACACATCCAACTTTCATATTCCTCCATAAAACATCAAAATACAAGTAACTCATGCATGGGTAAAATTTTAAACATGAACCCTAGCATGAAATATGGGTAGAAATAGAGAGAGTAAGCTATTGGGATTTCAAAAATACGAAGAACATTAAAAATGGGGCTTGCGAGCACTTACTATTGAGCTTAAAAAGCTTGAAACCCTAGCTATCGAGAACCCCAAATTTTCGGCAGCAACATGAAAGAAATGAGCTGATTTTTGGGTTATTTTTCCCATTTTATTTCATTAAAATGCCAAATGACCAAAATGCCCTTATGCTCTTTCTTTAAAATTTCATCCATACAAGCCCATTTTTGTCCAAAAACTTAGAAATTGGGAAAATTTCTCCTCAAGACCTTTTAATTAATATTGTAAAGCAATTTCATACAAGTTGCTTCTAAAACCCAAGTTTTGCAATTTATTCAATTTAGTCCCTAATTTCCAATTGGACACTTTACTTAAAGAATTTCTTCATGAAACTTTAACACATGCATATTCTCATATTATAGACCTCATAATAATCATAAAATAAAATATTTTGATGTCAAATTTGTGGTCTCGAAACCACTATTCTGACTAGGCCCTATTTCAAGATGTTACAGTGATAGTAAATGTAATGCATACTTATGCATGAGGTTTATTATATTTAGTATAAGAATGTGTTTGGTTTAATATATTAGATGTAATTAAGTTTGGGTAAGTATATAATTTTAAGGTAAAAATTATACTTGAAAGTATGAGTAAATGTGTCATGCATAAACCTTGATCATTAGATTGATTTATATGCCTTGAATTAGTTGGTGAATATAATGAAATGTTGATGTAGGTGCAAGGTAAAAAGGATGAGAAATAATGCTTGGAAAATGGCCTTAATCCATCCACACGGGCATGTGTCTCAACCGTGTATGACACACGACAATGCGCACAGGCGTGTGGTTTGGCCGTGTGTCCCCTGTATCTTAAAATTAGAGAAACAGAATGCTCAAAGTTGAGCACATGGGTGTGTGTCTCAGCCGTGTGAGACACATGGCCTAGCACATAGGCATGTGTCCTAGTCGTGTAACCCTTGCACTTAATTTTTAAAAATTAAATTGTCCACACAGTCTAGCACGCGGAGTATGTGGCCGTGTGACCCAAGTCAAAGAGTTACACAAGTAAGGACACGACTGTGTGCCTCACATCAAACTCCAGTACGACCTAAGACACGAGTGTGTCACTTGATTGTGTGAGCCGTACGGCCTACCCACACGTGCGTGTGTTCCCTCCAGTTAAGAAAAATTTTAAAATTTCGGGAAAAATTTTCTGTGATCCCGGTTTAGTCCTGACTCAATTCGAATATGTATTTTGGACCTCGAGGACACATATGAGGGACACTATGATTGATTTTTATTGATTTTTGAAAATGAATGGTAAATGACATAAATTAACTATAATTGAACTGTAAATTTCAGCAAATGCTCCATAACCCTATTATTTTTGTTCCTAACAAAACTTACCATAATAATCATTAAAATCTAACTATTTACAATACATTACAACTTCAATATAAAACTTGAAAACCACCATCCTTAGATAACCTATATACATGCCATAAAACCTAATTAAACGAGTCAAAATCTATTGAGACAGAAGCTTGATAGTGTGTGCCTTGAAGTTTACCTGTCTATCTAGTTTCGCAAATCATTAACTACAGAAATTATTAAATAAATAGAGTAAGATTATGTAGCTTAGTAATTTTATAGTTAAATCGAAACCAACTTACCTCATTCAAGCTACTAAAATTAAGACAACTTAGATTATACTAACTTGACATTCAATTTGGATGAATAGATGAGACTTGCACAGGAATAAATCATCAAATAATACATGATTTTCAATAATTTAATCAGAATCATTCATTTATACATTCCATTGATTTCCTTATCAAAACATTCTTATATATCCATTCAATAAAATAAATCTTTTTATATTTAATCACATGTATTAGCAAATTCTATGAAGATCATTCACAAGTTTTTTTGGCCCGATGAACTATAGTAACATAACTCAGATACTCAAGCAACTACATCATACCAGAGAGCATCAATTTGCTATACAAAGGCCCCGTAGTGCAATTAGAGGCATCAAAGTGTAATCCCGTACAAGCGTGTATTCTAACACTATTGGTATGTCAATTGTATCCTAATTGTTTACTACGTTCAAACGAGCATTTTAACAGAATTCATCACATTTACAAATCAGAGGCATTTTAATATAAAGAATACGTATGTTGTACTAATTCATGTTCATTCAGAAATCATACAATTAATATTTCCCAATATTCAACAAGTCTCGATTTAGTCAATACTCACCATAGCTTTTGTTTATAACATGTTAATATCATCACATAACATTTACAAGTTATATTTTCAATATTTAACATAAAGTAAAATGTACAAACACATTTTAATACACTAAGAACCTACCTAATATATCTGGCTAACGAGAAGCATTATAGGGACTATTCTAAAATTTGCCCTTTTCTCCAGTTTTCCTCCATACAGTTCAATCCTTGATATGAAAGAGTTTTGTTTGGCTGAACTCAAAGCTTCAACAATGGTGTTCTTTTTATTTCTAAATTCGATGGAGAAGAGCTAAGAAGATGGTGTTATTTTGTTTTTCTATTTTATCATTTTAATATTATTTTAATTATAATTTAACCTGTAGAACCTATAAAAAATGTCTTAACCATCCACTGATACGTGATATTCGTGATAGGTTTTAAAGATTTATAAAAGAATCATTCTTGAGACTAACTTACTATCACTATTAAGGTAAGTGTACCTATCGAATAGTAGTATAGTTCAGCAAGATCGGATTGTCGAACCCAAAGGAACTACCAGTACTAGTACTTACTTCCTTTTAATTATCTAGCCTAAAAATTAAGAGGTTTGGTTATCTAAACTAATTACTAACTAATGAATGCATAGAAAGAAAATTTAGGAAAATAATTTTGGGAAAATTCAATTGATTAAGACAATACCTAAGGAAAAATCAACCTAGACTTCACTTGTTATTTGACTCTGAATCAGATGATTTCTTCATTTGACTTGATCCGTAGAAATCCCTAAGTTATATTATTATCTCTCTCGAGACTAATAATGTTTAACCCTAGGTTGAATAATTGAAATCTCTTTCTAATTAACACCCTAGAATTGCATTAACTCAATCTATGGATTCCCTTATTAGGTTTCACCCTAATTCGGCAAAATCTTATTACCCTATCTCTAGGCGTGCAATCAAATCCGCTTAATTATGACGAATTTACTCTTAGACAGGGTCTATTCCTCCTCTGAATAAGAGCTTAACTTGAATCAATATCCTGGAATATCAAAACAAGAATCAAGAACACATAATTAAGAACAAATCAAATATTTATCATACAATTCAGATAATAATAATAAGATTCGTCTTAGGTTTCATTCCCTTTAGGTATTTAGGGTTTAGTTCATACTTATGAAAGAAAACATCTCAAAAGCATAAATATAACAAAACATAAGAAAACCCAAAACTCTTGAAGGAACTTGAAGGGAGATCTTCAGTCTTGATGATAAATCCCGTTTCTGAGATGGATCAATTGGCTTTCCTTGAGTAATTCCTTGCTTCGTACTCTGCGTTCCCCTTTTAAGTGCCTCCTCAGGTGTTTAAATAGGCTTTAGAATGCGTAAGAGCCCCCAAAATTGGCCTTTTTCAAATAGGGTTATACTTGGGCTCGACATGGACACACCCATGTGCGATTACTCTAGCCTGTGGTCAAGCTGTTAAATAGGCACAGGCGTCTAGTATACCCGTGTAAGTCATGCTTCAATCCTGCCAAAGGGACATGGCTGCGTGACAAGCCCGTGTGAGAAATTCCAAGTCGTGTTGATTTCCCATGTGGGTCTGTTTTCTCTGTTTTCGACCCGTTTCTCGCTCGTTTTACTCTCCTATGCTTACCTAAGTATAAAACATGAAATTAAAGGATTAGGAGCATCGAATTCACCAATTCTGTAACACCCCAAACCCGGCCCAGATGTTATGGTCGGATCCGATGTGTCACATTGAAGTTTTTTAATAAAACCTATGCCTCTTTCAACGTCCTTCTTAGTGTTTTAAAAGATAGTCTTTGCTAAGTTAATAAAGTGAATGGAAGCTGTGCACCAGGTAGGTATCTGAAACAGAGGAAGTGAGCCATGAAGGCTGCTTAAGTACCAAGCTCTTGATTGGATCCAATCCTAGACATGCCCACAACCATTGCCACACTTTGGTGCTAGGTTAGGTTTCGAGAAAAACGAGTTGGAATTCATTTAAGTAGATATTTTTGATAAACTAATTAATTGTATCGTTGCGTTATTTTGAAAACAATTATCATTTTGGAAACGCGCCCAAGGTATAACTCATATTGTTATCAGAAAAATATAGGGCATAAGATGAAATAATCCCAAAAAAATAATTAAAAAGGCCTTATTACAACCCAAAACCAAATAATAATATTAATAAGATAAAACTTATAAAGAAATAAATCAGCTACTTATTGCAATTAAAAGAAACAGAAACAGTAGTGTGGCCATCTCCGAGTCCCTCGCAGCTCCAAACCATCTAAGCTTAGGGATTACCTGCATAGCTAGAAACGGGGTGAGTTTACGAAAACTAAGTGTGTAACCCCAATAACAAACAAACAATAAATAACACAATATCTGTACAATCTGGGCCAAAGCCCTATTTAGTCTTGACATATACTAGGCCGAAGCCTTTCCATAAATCATATCACTAGGCTGAAGCCTTTTCATAAATCATTTCACTGGGCCGAAACCGTTCCATAAATCATATCACTGGGCCGAAGCCTTTTCATAAATCATATCACTGGGCCGAAGCCGTTCCATAAATCATATCACTGGGCCGAAGCCTTTTCATAGATCATATCACTGGGCCGAAGCCTTTACTGTAAACGGTATGGCCCTTAGGCCCATTTCAATATCACATGTAATGTCAATGGATGTATGCAAGCCCATTTCAATATCACATGTAATGTCAATGAATGTATGCAAGCCCATTTCAATATCACATGTAATGTCAATGAATGTATGCAAGCCCATTTGGGGAGACTACTCGACCCACCATCTGCTACTCTCCACCCGTACCAACCAAGCTCTCCATGTGGGGAATAACTCAACCCACCCAACCAAACTCTCCACTGGCAGCATAGCTGCTTTATCATATAACTGGAGGCCTAGCCTCTTTTAATAACTGGGGCAAAGCCCTTTCTGATAAACTGGGGCAAAGCCCTTTTAAGTAAACTGGGGCGGAGCCCTTTTAGCACTTCCTCCATCAATATAACCCATATCCCATGCAATATGTCATGTATGCAGAATGTCATGCCTATATTTGAATCAAATAATCACAGTCAAGTCATTCATATCACCAACATATATTCACAATCAAATCCGTCAACCACACAGTCCAAGTCAGTCACTTGCCCACAAGGGCAAAAAAGTCATTTTCCATATTATAAGGGTATTTTCGTAATTTTACCAAAAATCAGGGTTTTCCATGTTCATTACAATTTCCAATATTTATGAGTGTTTAAACAATGATCTTTAACCCACTTATCAAATTCGGGCTTTTGGGCCCAAAACCCCTAATGGGCCCTACGATTGCTGATTTAGCCCACTAAGCCTGCTTAACCCAAATTTTACAACAATACTAACCGTGTTAATATGCAACTTTTCCAAATTCCATTTTCTATCAATTTTACCCAAATGGGCCCAAAAGCCCATTTGGCCCAATTCTTGCCCATTGAGGCCCAACTTACCATCGTGCACAAAATTGAGTTCTTACCCGTTCCATTGATCCAAACACCAATCTTATCGTATTTATCACATCTATACCCACACGCAACATTACAAGTTCCCGAAATGCCGGTATTTTAGCATTTCGGCTTCTCAGCAGATATTAATCTAAGTTACTACGAGGGTTAGTACACACCTGTTATGGGTTGAAGTTGAAACGTTTCCATAATCAATCACCTACAATAACCACCACCTGTCACTCAAACTTAACTAATCCAATATCAATATATGTAAATCCTAAGCACATCAGTCATACGGAACATAATGGCGTATTCGTCATTTTACCATACAAGGGTATTACGGTCACTTTATCCTACAGGGGCTTTATGGTCTTTTTACCTATTAAGGGTATTTTAGTCATTTCATCCTACAAGGGTGTTTTGGTAAATCTACAAACCAAGGGTATTTCAGTAATTTTGTAAACCAATGGTATTTATAACTGTGATAGTGAGCTTTGGAGCTTTTTATAACTGTGATAGAATCATGAACTTTTTTAAGAAATATGTAAAGGAGAATAATTACTCGTAATGAAATAGCCAAAATTAAAAATTGCAAAATAATAATTATAAAACCTAATAAAGATAAGCTCAAAGAAAAATAAAAAGTAGTCTTAAAATAGAATAAAAGTAACAACTTAAAATAATAAATAAAAATTTTTAAACATCTTCATCGCTAGATGGTTCGCGAGGTGGGGGTGGCAATAAGATGTGGAAGTGCTGACAAATTTGCTGTAAAGTAGCATCAATGTTATCGATGTGCTGAAAACACTGCTGCTCGAATCGAGTAAGGCGCTCAGAGATGTTAGTGTATGAAGCCGCTGCATGAACTGGACGAGAGGGGATGGTGGCTGAGATGGTGGGTCCTTATAACGTGGAAGGACATCATTAGTAATGTCCTCTGGGTCCTCCTCCTCGATGGATTGGACGAGGCGGTACTGAGGAGGGTAGGGTGCCACGTCGTTTCTTGATCATCCTCATACTTACCATGCTCGAGATGCCCTGTGGGGACATCTGGCCGATGAGAGTGAGGGAGGATGATTGGGCTGCTGTGTTGAGGAGCCCAAAGTGCCGAGCCAGTCAAGCCACATAGGGCCCGACAAAGATGACCCCTCTCCTGTGCCACTCCGTCTGGTGGAGAATAGCGAGGGCAATAAAGTAGGAGAGGTCGATGACGTGTCTATTCGCCATACTCCATAAGAAATAGGCATCGCGGGTGGTGATGACACCAATGCTCTGTCGTCTCCCTGTCAGAGTGTGAGCCAAGATGGCATGTAGATACCTCAAGGATGGAGGGAGAGCCGATGCCTTAGAGCAGCTAGGATTGTAGGTGGCTGAGGCAAGGACGAGGTCCCTTCAGCATTTTGAGGGGGAGTAGCAGATGTGGCAGTGGAGGGTGTTGAGTTCATTATCATCCATGAATTCCTTTGTGTATAGCCCTAGTGCAATCTCGAACTCGAGTACGCTCAACTGGCGTACTAGACCACCAAGGCGAAACTGGACCATTCCAGGATCATCGAAGTTGGTCATGACGGTCTAAAGATTGAAGTCGAGCAGAGTTCCAATGTGAACTCTAGATACGTCAGCTCGACGATCTCAAAGAAGAGCCCTAATGGGTCAGTCGTCAAGAGGGCTCAGACCGCTTCAGCCAAATGAATCTGTTCAAGTGTGGCCCAGTCAATACAGTGGCCTACACCTAGGGGTCGGGCCCGTAATATTCGATATAATTCCTCCTGGGGTCCCAAGGGAACCTAAGAAATGGATGCCTAATCTCCATGGTAAGACCCGAGGATGACGCTGCTCCCATCCTCTTCTTTGAGGGGGGAATAACAGTTTTCTTACCACCTAAAGATGATATTGTACATGCGTTGAAAAATTGAAGTTCAACCAATACGTCCCAAAAATAGCACGGAAACATAAAACTAAATAGCAATATTTCATGAGACTTACGTAATGGATGAAGTAAACAGAACTACTAACATCAAGTTATAGGATTATGGGAATAATGTAACGGGAATATAAATGGATGGATGTGGGTAAGCATAAATTTCATGGAATAAGGAAAAATGAAAGAGTATAGCATAATGTAGTAACTAAAATGACAAAATTTTTATAAACAAGCATGAGTATTCTAATATTATAACTATGACTATTTATTCAAATTAGTTCAATAGAGAAGAGAAATCATGAAATAAGCAACATATTTAAAGAAAATAGAGAGAAGAGTAAATAAACGCAAAAAGCAAGGAGCTTGGGGCGTCGAAATCGGTGTTGTAGGCGGCGCACGGGCATCGGGGTAGGGCATGTGAAGTTGCAGCGGCTAGGGTTAGGGATTTTTGGGGAGGGAGATGATGAATAGTGAGGGGTTTATATAGATTTTGGAGCACACAGCCATGGGACACGCTCGTGTGGCCTAATTTTTTCCCGTGTGTTTCTCGAATTTTGAATTTAGGTGCGTCTGACATTCGGCCCACGCCCATGTTCTTTGGTCGTGTGGGTGCACACGGTCGTATGCTTCTTTCGCTTCTCCCACACCCGTGTACATAGGTCCAAACCCGTGTTCGTTTTGACAGTGTTGACCACGGGTGGATGGCATGGGCATGTCGCACGTCCGTGTTACATTCTCAGTTTCAACCACGATTTCGAGGCACAGGCATGTCTCACGCCCGTGTTGTTTTGGCAATTTTGCCCACGACCATATCGCACTGTCGTGGCAACTTATCGCATCCCGTGTTGGAAAAAATCTTGCTCTATTTTCACACGGCCTAATGCACGCCCGTGTACCTGGCTGTGTGGGTTTTAACAAGCCTGCATTCCATGATTTGGTTAGTATGTTAGATGGTAAAAAATAAAATTTAAAGAAATTAACACTATTAGTGCTCGGGTTGCCTCTCGAGAAGTGCTTATTTATAGTCTAAGCTCGACTTACCTCTCTTCTGCATGGTTAAGGTGGTGCGAGGAGTTTACACTCCTCATCCCTGCTATCAACTTTATCAAAATAAGGTTTAAGATGGGTATTGTTTACCTTAAATGTGCCAAATTTGGGATGAATTACCTTGACTGTACCATATGGGAAAATACTGAGTACCGTAAGAGGAATTTCTTTATTAGGTTCAAGATTGGCAATGTGAGGATCTGCTGCATCTAGTAGTACTTTGTCTCCAACCTTAAGTTGATTTGGTGAGGTATTGAGCTTGTCCTGGCTCGATTTCGATTTATCGGGTGTTTTCGGTTTTTGTGTCCGCCATTTATCTAGCTCCTCAATTTGTAGCCTTTGTTCTTCATAGATAGGTCCTTTGTTATTATTTGAGCATGGCTCATATGTGTTCTTCGAAACTGTTTCCTACGTAGAGGATTTCACCACATGATTAATACTAGTAGAATGATTTATACAACCACCTTCAATTATTGATGTGTTACTCGAATTACGAGCTTGAAGGGTGATTATTTCATCTCCCACACGAAGTGTGAGTTCACCTGTACCAACATCAATAATCGTTCTAGCAGTCGCTAAAAAGGGTCGTCCTAAAATTAAAGGTACATTACTATTCTCTTACATGTCTAGAACAACAAAGTCTACTGGTATATAAATTTATCGATCTTAGCAAGAACATCTTCAATGATACCCCTAGAAAATCTAATGGTTTTATCATCCAATTGAATGCTCATTCTAGTTTGTTTGGGTTTCCCAAGACCTAGCTATTTAAACATTTTATAATGCTTGCCCCTAAGTCAACCAATGCATTATGAACATCTAAACTACCAATTAAACAAGGAATCGTAAAACTCCCTGGATCTTTCAATTTGTTCGGTAGTTTATTCTGTAATATGGCTGAGGAAACTACATTCAACTCCACATACGACGCCTAATCCAACTTTCGTTTATTTGTTAAAAGCTCCTTTAAAAACTTGACTGCTTTTGGCATCTGCGAAAGGGCTTCGATAAACGGTAAGTTAATATGTAGTTTCTTTAAAAGTTTAAGGAATTTACCAAATTGTTCGTCTGATCAGTCTTTCCTTGTCCCATTGGGGTATGGCACACGAGGTTTATATTCTGTACTCACCGGCTTTGGGTCGTTTTGGCCTACCTTATTCTTACCTTTGCTTACCACCATTTCTGGCCTTGGTTTTGCAACTAACCCTTCCTCATCTTGAATGGCAATCGCGTTGAGTTTCTCCCTTGGGTTAGATTCAGTGTTTCTTGGCAGGCTACCTTGTGGTCATTCGGAAATCAACTTGGTGAGCTGTCCAATCTGAGTTTAGAGCCCCTGGATTGATGCTTGTTGATTTTTGAGTGTCGTTTCAGTATTCTAAAAATGAGTTTCTGATACCAAGATGAATTTGGTTAGCATCTCCTCAAGGTTCGGCTCTTTCACCTGCTAGTACGGTGGTTTCTGAAAGCCTGGAGAGGGTGGTGGTCTCTGATTTCCTTGGCCTCCCCATGAAAAATTTGGGTGGTTCCTCCAACCTATATTGTAAGTATTGCTATATGGATTGTTTTGAGATCGAGGATTGTTACCCATGTAATGTAACTGCTCGTTCTCCATGTTGTGGCCATAAGGTGGATATTCTGAACTGCTTGATCTAGCTTCATTTGCTTCGCACTGCATTACTGGGTGAACCTGTGAAGAACTAAGAAAACCCGCAATTTTCTTATTCAAGAGTTCTACCTGATTAGAGAGCATGGTGACCAAATCGACGTTATAAACACCGGATGTTTTCGTTGGCTTTGTCCTCATGACTTGCCACTGATAGTTATTCAGTGACATCTCCTCTAAAAATTCATAGGCATCTTCAGGTGTCTTATTATTGATGGTTCCGCCAGCAATTGCGTAAACCATTTGTCGAGTCGAAGGATTTAGGCCATTATGAAAGGTTTCAACCTGTAGCCAGAGTGGTAACCCATGGTGAGGGCATATTCTCAAGAGGTCCTTGTATCTCTCCCATGCATCGTATAGTGTTTCTAAATCCATCTGCCCAAAAGAAGAGATATCATTACATAATTTAGCCGTTTTAGCCGGCGAAAAATATTTTAATAAAACTTTTCGGTCATTTTTTCCCAAGTAGTGATTGACCCCCATGGTAACGAATTCAACCACCGTTTAGCTTTGTTTCTCAATGAAAAAGAGAATAACCGAAGGTGAATGGCGTCATCAGAAACACCATTAATTTTAAATGTATCACATAGTTCCAAAAAGTTTGCCAAGTGAGAATTGGGATCTTCGTCTTGCAAACCATCAAACTGAAAAAATTATTATATCATTTGAACTGTGTTAGGTTTCAGTTCAAAAGTATTTACAGCTACAGCAGGTCTAACTATGCTCGATTCAGTTCCTGTTAAAGAAGGTTTAGTATAATCATACATAGTGCGCAAAGCAGGATTTTAGTTAACAACAATCGTAGGAGGTAGCAGATTTTCTTGGTTTTCAGCCATCTCCTCGGTTGTGGTTGAAGTATCGTCCTCTTGCTCTTCTGTGTATCGTAAGCTTTGCCTTATATCTTTTCGATTTCTACAAACTGTGCGATCGAGCTCACCGTTAAGAAGTAGTGGTCCTGACAGGTTTCTTCTGGTCAAAAACTAGAAAAACTTGTTAGAAGAGAATAAATGAAGAATTAGAAAATAAAATAAAAATTTAAATTGCAATAAAAGTAAAATGGCTAAAGTAATAAAAATCGAGTGTTCCTAATATCCTAGTTCCCCGGCAACGGTGCCAAAAAATTGATACGTGATATTCGTGATAGGTTTTAAAGATTTATAAAAGAATCGTTCTTGAGACTAACTTATTATCACTATTAAGGCAAGTGTACCTATCGAATAGTAGTATAGTTCAGCAAGATCGGATTGTCGAACCCAAAGGAACTACTAGTACTAGTACTTACTTCCTTTTAATTATCTAGCCTAAAAATTAAGAGGTTTGGTTATCTAAACTAATTACTAACAATGAATGCACAGAAAGAAAATTTGGGAAAATACTTTTGGGAAAATTCGATTGATTAAGACAATACCTAAGGAAAAATTCACCTAGACTTCACTTGTTATTTGACTCTGAATCAGATGATTTATTCATTTGACTTGATCCGTAGGAATCCCTAAGTTATATTATTATCTCTCTTGAGACTAATAACGTCTAACCCTAGGTTGAATAATTGAAATCTCTTTCTAATTAACACCCTAGAATTGCATTAACTCGATCTATGGATTCCCTTATTAGGTTTTACCCTAATCTGGAAAAATCTTATCACCCTATCTCTAGGCGTGCAATCAAATCCGCTTAATTATGACAAATTTACTCTTAGACAGGGTCCATTCCTCCTCTAAATAAGAGCTTAACTTGAATCAATATCCTGGAATATCAAAACAAGAATTAAGAACACATAATTAAGAACAAGTCAAATGTTTATCATACAATTCAGATAATAATAACAAGATCCATCTTAGGTTTCATTCCCCTTAGGTATTTAGGGGGTTTAGTTCATACTTATGAAAGAAAACATCTCAAAAACATATAGATAACAAAACATAAGAAAACCCAAAACTCTTGAAGGAACTTGAAGGGAGATCTTCAGTCTTGATGATGAATCTGCTTTCCTTGAGTAATTCCTTGCTTCCTACTCTGCGTTCCCCTTCTAAGTGCCTCCTCAGGTGTTTAAATAGGCTTTAAAATGTGTAAGAGCCCCCAAAATTGGCCTTTTTCGAATAGGGTTATACTTGGGCTCGGCAGGGAGACGCCCGTGTGAAACGCCTGTGTGCGATTACTCCAGCCCGTGGTCAAGGTTGTTGAACAGGCACGGGCGTGTAGTATACCCGTGTAAGTCGTGCTTCAATCCTGCCAAAGGGACACAGCCATGTGACACACCCATGTGAGAATGTTCAGGCCGTGCTGATTTTCCATGTAGGTCCATTTTCTCCGTTTTCGGCCCGTTTCTCGCTCTTTTTACTCTCTTATGCCCACCTAAGTATGAAACATGAAATTAAAGGATTAAGAGCATCGAATTCACCAATTCTAAAGAGAAACCATCCATAAATGTGCTAAGCATGAGATAAAAGTATGTATAAATTACAGTTTATCATCCACCAATATAGAAATAAGGTCTATTTACTTCATAATTGATCCCACAATTACTAAATAAGCCATTTAGTTAATAAAATTCAATAACGATTAAGTTTTACATCTTTTACGATTTAGTCCGTTTTCCTTAATTAACTTATTAATCACCAAAATTATTGAACCATGACTTAATATAACTCTATAATAGACTCATAAATATTATAAAATAATATTTACTAATTGAATCATAAAAAATTGGGGTTCCGAAACCACCATTTCTGGTACCACTAAAAAAGGGACATTACAACTCTCCCCTTATAAAATTTCATCCTTGAAATTTCTTACATGAAAATAGGTTTGGGTCCATTTTCCACATAGCTTCATCAACTCTATGTCAATACCATAATACTTTATCCAATGATACACGTTTATTCCATAATTCTTTCACTTCCTGAGTCAAAATTCTAACTGATTCTTCATCGTAGGTCAGATTTGGCTGTAACTTAATTTCATCTGGAGACAACAAGTGTGATGGATCAAAACAATAGTGGCAGAGCATTGAAGCATAGAAAACTATATGAATTCTAGAAAGTTCCTGAGGTAATGCTAATCAATAAGCCATGGGTTCTATTCTTTTTAAAATTTCATACAGTCCAACATTCCTCAGGCTAAGTTTTCTTTTTTACCAAAACACAAAACTTTTCTCCAGGACGAGACTTTCAAAAGTACTTTCTGTCACCAAAATAAAACACAATATCTTTTTGTTTCAAACAGGCATAATATTTCTAATAATCGGATTTAACTTTCAAATTATCATAGATGATTCTTACTTTATATTTAGTTTCTCGGACTAAATCAACCCCGACTAACATTCTTTCATTCCACGCTGACCAATATAATAGACTTCTACACTTACGCCTGTATAAAGACTTGTACGGTGCTATTTTTTATGTTTGACTGATAGCTATTATTGTAAGCAAACTCAGCTAACGAATTTTTTTTCCCAGCTATCTTCAAATTAAATAACATAACACCGTAACATATCTTTCAGAATCTGAATCACTCATTCAAACTGACCATTTGTTTGCAGATGAAGGTGGTGTTGAAATTCAATTTGGAGCCCAAAGCCTTATGTAACTTACCCCAAAATCTAGAGACAAACCTTGGATCGCGATTGTAGATAATCGATAGTGGTATACTGTGCAATCTAACAATTTTTGAAATGTACAATTCAACTAAATTTTTGAGAGAGTAATTAGTTCAGATAGTTATAAAATGTGCAGATTTAGTCAACCTATCAACTATAACCCAGATCGAGTCTTTTTTCTTTGAAGTTAATCGCAAACCCAAAACAAAATCTATAACAGCCTTAACTTGTATCCGTCACCGGAATAGGGCTACGAAGCATATCGTAAAAACGTAACTCAAGTAATTCATTTATAAAATTTCATAATCATTGCAAAATCCAATCAAACACATGCACAACATCCCTTTTTGGAGCCCTTGAGGCCCTAGAAACACTTTAGAAATAATTCGAGACTAAATCAAAAACATTTAGAACTTCATGGAAAAAGATAGAAAAATTCATGCTACAGGGGTCACACGGCCGTGTGGCCAGGTCGTGTAACTCACACAGCTAAGACACACGCTCGCGTCTCAAGCCATGTGGCCATTCAAAGTAAGGACACATGGCCATGTCCCAGTCCACGTTCATGAACGTGTAATTCTCTGACTTGGTTCACACGGCCAAGCCACATGCCTGTGTGCCAGGCTATGTAAATCTTGAAATGCAACCTTTTAAAAACTACAGGGGACACACGGTCGTGTTCTGTGGTCGTGTGTCACACACGGCTAAGGCACATGCTCGTGTCTTAGGCCATGTGGACAAGATATAGAACAATTTCAAGTCATTCCTTTCACCCATTACAAGCTCACACCTACAAGACATTTGCACATAAAATCAAGATTTAAAACATACAAAAGCAAGCATATTAAGACCAATTCCATAGGTCATTTATACATACAACCAATATACCAAAAGGCACTTCAAACATAACCATCAAATCGACCTAAACAAGTGCACATTTACTAGATATCAACTATTTTGTTTCTATGCCAAAACATACCACAATTGTAACGCCCCAAAAATTCTAAGTATTTATTTTTGTATGTTTGTGTACACAAATGTATGTCTGCTTCAGTGGTTAAGCGTCCTGGGAAGAGTTTGAGAAGTCTTGGGTTCAAGCCTTGACTAATGCAAAATTTTTGTTTTAATATAATAAACCTTGTCTCTAGTTATTCAGCTTTTAAAATAAATGTGGGTATTTTATGTCAGAACGGGCCTGTTGGTCTAGGGGATAAGTGGCGTGTTGTGTTTACTTGTGGTCTGGGGTTCGAGTGCTGGTAGGATCATTGAGATGTTTTATTTTTACTGCTGGCCATGGGAGAGTTGTGGTTTGACTGAAACTTGAGTGTTTCAGGAGTGTGGGGAGTTGTGGCCAAATTTTAAAAGGTTGTTGGAAGGAATTTCAGTTGTTAAGGGATGTGGATAAGTGGGGTTGATTGATCTTAGGAGTGATTTGGGGAGAAAAGTAGGGGAAATTGAAGGTAGTGGAAGAGTGTGTGCCGAATTAGAACTCCTGCCTCTCAGGTTTTCAGCTTTGGTTAGTATTTTCATTCCTTTTTCAATTTTTTCAAGGTTTTTCACTTCTTGGGGGCTGAACATTACTTGAAGACCATTCAGGTATTTGTCATTTTTGTTGTTTCAACTTTACTTTTCCCTAGAGCCATACCTTGCTTCGATTTTCTTTCTCTCTCTACTCCTCTATTTGGCATTCTCTCCCTTTTCTCTTTGGGTAGAATGTCCTTTTCTTCCTCTCTCTCAACTCTTTTGATTTAATCTTTCCCACTCTTTTCATCTTTTTGTGGTAACCGAATACTCTTTCTCTTCCTCTCTCCATCCTTTCAACTTAAGCAATTGTTCTTTGACCAATCAGGTTTGGGTGTACTATTGTTCTCCTTTTCTCTCTCACTTTCTACCATAATGGTCTTTCACCTAACATCTTCCTCTATTGTCGGTTATTGCTAATGGTGTGATTGTTCTACCTTTTGCCTCCGTTGTATCGTGTGCCTTTGGCTATCATTTGGGTGTGGGCCGATTGTTTCTTTCCCTTATTCTGAGATTGGCGCTTTTGGTATGTCAATAAATGTTTAGTTCAAACTATTGGTGTATAAAATATTGGTTAAGGTTAATATGATTCAGTCGAAATGTAGGTGTTCTCTAAGGGCTAGTAACCAGTCTTCTGCAATGGTTGAAGGGTGCAAGTCTCAATCGTTCAATCAAGGCAAGTGATGAGTAATATTTTGGATAAGTGTTAAAAGGGGTTGTTTAACCCTATTGTCAAATCATTAATAAAGTGTCTTGATCGAATGTAGGTTTTGGTGCTCGTGGGCTATTCGCGCATTTTCCTAACCAAGATATGTAAACATGATCTCAACTGCGAAAATCGACAAAAGCCGGAATAAGTGAACCATGACGCTACCCGAGCGTGCGCTCACTCGTGTGGTGGTCTGTGTGGCTCAACATGGGCATTTGAACCTTGAGACCGGCCATGAGCGATTTCAAGTACTGAGGTCATTTTGGGCCATTTTGGACGGAACTGGGCTGTGTGGGCCCACAGGCATGTGGGCCTCACACGGGTAAACCACACAGACGTGTGGAGAATGTTGGGCCAGGCTGTGTAATCCACACGGTCGAGGTTATTTCTGGGCTATGTGAGCTACATGGGCGTGTGGGCCCACATGGGCTCGTAATATGGGCCATAGGCCCATTTTCACTCTTTGACTGTTAAGGTTGCTCGAGTTGCCTAAGACGATTGTAGACCTATGTTGTAATATCCTGATTTTGGGCCTAGTCGGAATAGCGGTTTCGTGACCACAAAATCCGAGATAGAAATAATTATTTTATGATTATTTTGAGGTCTATGATATGATTTCATGATTGTGTGAAAATTTCATGAAGAAATTTTATGCATAAAGTGCTTAAATTGAAATTAGGGACCAAATCGAATAATTTGTAAAACTTGCATTCTAGAAGTTTCTAGTATGAAATTGTTTTGAAATATTAATTAGGAGGTCTTAAATAGCAATTTTACCAATTTCTAAGTCTATGGACAAAAATTGGACATGGATGGAATTTTTGGAAAGTTTAGTAGTAAGGGCATTTTGGTCATTTAGGGGTAAAATGGATTAAAATACAAAATTAAAAGCCAATTTTGCTCATCTTCAACCCCATGGCCGAATATAGCAAGGAGAAACCATGGCTAGGGTTTTTCAAGCTTCCAAGCTCGATTGTAAGTCCGTTCTAGCCTCGTTTTTAATGATTTTTACGTTTTTGGAGTCCCGGTAGCTCGATTAAGCTTATGCTAGCAATAATTCAACCTAGGGTTCATATTTGGAAAAATACCCATAGGTGAAATTTGTGTATTTTTGTGGTTTATGATAGAATATGAGGTTTTAAATTATGTTAGACAACTTGTACTACTCGATTTTAAGTGAAAACGAGCAAAAGGGCTTAATCGGTAAAAATACCAAATAGTCATAAGTACATGTTAGAGTGAGAATTTGATGTTTCCATAGAAGGGAAAAATGATCAGCATGTCATAAAACATAAGAAAATAGGCTGAAGTTTAATTTACGAGCTTTAGGGCAAAAGTGTAAATATGCAAAAGTTTATGGGCAAAATTGTAATTTTGCCAAAATATGATTTTGGGTCAATTTGAATAATGTGAGTCCTAATTAGACTATATTATAAATCATAGAGCAAGGAAAACTAAAATTCGGGCTAAAATGGAAAAATACCAAGTTGTGGACGAAATGATAAAAGTAGCCATTTTCGCATACGAGGTAAGTTCATGTGTAAATAATGTAGCATAATTTTTATTTTTAAGTTATTGATGTTAATTATATGATATGCTGATTTTTTTATCGTGAAATATTATGCTTTGTGGTTAATGTTGAGTAATATGCAAATTATGTTTACTACTTGATAAATATGAATTGCTACCGAGTATCGGTTCCGATATTCCATGGAAGACGGCAATGTGAGATCGAGGAAAAAAGCCCGTTTGAGCCTTAGGAATAGATTAGGATACAAGTGACATGTCACTAGGATGGTTGAGCATCCGAACTCGTTGAGTTGAGTCCGAGTTCACTTATGGATGCAAATGTCCGAACTCGTTGAGTTGAGTCCGAGTTCGTGAAATGTAGCTAGGCATCCGAACTCGTTGAGTTGAGTCCGAGTTCACTTATGGATACGAACACCCGAGCTCATTGAGTTGAGTCCGAGTTCACTTAGGGGCGGGTTACATGATTTCTTGATTACATATGAGGCACTTATGTGCAAATTATCCGTGTATCCGAGTTGTATTCCGATGTGTTCAACGGATGAAATTTCTAGTGAAATGAAAGAACACTTAAGATGCAAGCGACGTTTTGGTAAGTGTTGTGAAATGGACACTTTGGACAGGTATGTTCTTAACCCTCGGGTTGATAATAGATACAAAAACGATAAGGTAGTAAGATGATGAATGATGTTTAGAAATATGATATATGTTTTGGTGATACCATGCTAAAGTTGTTTGGTATATTTGTATTGTTATGTTACTTGTTATTTACATATGAACTTACTAAGCATTTATGCTTACTCCCTCCTCTTTATTTACTGTAGTTTTGAACAAGCCAGCTCGGGAATCGGGACGGGTCGAAGGTTCGATCACACTATCCAAAGGACTTTCATCTGGGTAAATGGCTTGTAAAACTTAAGTATGGCATGTATAGCAATATATTTATTTTGTGTAAATAATTTTATGATATGGCCATGATTGGTTGAGAAAATGTTTGATATTGATAAGTCATGGTGATGGTTAAATTTAGATCATGTTTGATATCATGGAAGTTTAATAGGTTATCTAGTTCATAACAACTCATGAAAAGATGAAATTTGCCTTAAAACAGAATATTGCTACAGCAATGACATGAATTTGAAAAATCACTAAAAATAGTATAAATGGAATTAAATGATAAGAAAGCTATGAAATTTAAGCTTAATGAGTCTATTTTCATATGGATAAAAAAACAGGCATATAAATTATACTTTATGAGATATTTGAAACCTTGTGAAATAGGGCCAGAGTGATTTCTAGATCCTCTGTTCTGACTCTAAAAATTCATAATAAATTTTAAAAAAATAATTATAAGTCATTATTTATATGTACAGATTCCTTATTGAGTCTAGTTTTAATAAAAAAACTTCGTAGTCATTGAAATTCTGTATAGAGAGATATCTGATTCGTAATACACAGATGTCAGAGTAGTCGAACCCTGAAACAGGGGAGACTTTAACTAATAAACTGTACTAATTGGCCCAACAAAAAATTCTAGAAAAACCTAGTAAATAGATATATGAGTCTATATTTATGGAAAATTTACGTATATTGATTTCGAGTTTCGTAACTTGAGATATGATTTTTCTTGTAACTGTGACACGAGTAGCTAGAAAGCTGTGAATGTAGAAACAAAAGATTTGAAGTTCTTATTTTGATAAATTATGTTCGGTAACTCCTCAAGCTCGACTCCGGCGATGGTTTTGGGCGTGGGGGTGTTACATTTAGTGGTATCAGAGCAGGTTTAGTCGGTTCTCGGACTAACCTAGCATGTGCAAAAGTTTAGCTATACATGCCACTGATCTGTGATAGTGTGATGTCTTCCGACGCGTATGAGTACCGTCTTATTTAGATAGGGTACTCTCCAACCGAGCTGCGCTGATCATGTTCAATGTTATGCGAAGGTATTTAAGTAAAGTTATGATTATGATAAGTCTCGGTTCAGAAAAGTATGAATAAAAGTTTATGATACATATGTGATAATATGTGAGATGAAAGTTCATGTTGTGATAATATCCATATTTGCTTAATGCTCATACGATGTAGTGTATGTGGCTTACTTGATAAGATGAACAGAATAAATAGAAAGTAGTAGAGGTATGAATAAAGGTCATAATATCATGATACGAATGAAAATGTCCTTGTCTTGATTGGACGTTGAATGTTGATGAGTGTTAATGATATACAATTTTTTATGAGATAAAGGATTATAATGAAATGAACTTATCTATGTTAAATTGTTGGACTGAATTATATGATTGTAATGATATGTACATGATGATGCATGAAATGAAAGTTGTGATTGTGATGCAAATATCTGTGTTTGTTTGGCCTTATATGATGTCATGAGCATGAATTAATTTAATTAAATGAATGGATAAGTAAAGCTGTCTAGAAAACATAGAATGTATGCATTATTATATTGTCTAAATGGGACAATAGGAAAATTGGTGTAAGCCAACATGAATGAATGACATGATTTTGATGATGTTGCTATGATGATGGGAGTTGTGTCATATGTGTATGTATAAGAAAGTCGAGTCAGAGGTCCTACAACCCCTCCCCCTTACCAAAGTGGTACTTATAATGGAATTTCATGAGATTTGTATTGAATAAGTTTTCGGTTGAGAACCCAAAGAGTTCAGTGATAGAATAATTATAAGTATGATCAGAGATTGAAAATGAGCTGATAAGTAAAGTCAGAGCCAGTAAAGTATTGGATTGACGTAAAGATTATTGGAGTTATGCACTGTCCCAGTTAGAAAAGGAATTCTCCTTGGTAAACCGAATTACTCAAGTGCAAGGTCGAGAAAAGTGTAAATCGAAATTTATTCAGAACTGGCCTTCTTTAGTGAATGGTTTAATATGAAATTTGTGACGGCAGAACTAGTTGGGGAAATGATAATTGAAATGTGAACTATCTGAGTGTGACAGTTATAACTGGACAGATTTAGCAGTCTCTTTTGAGATGTTCTATGTGTTTACCCGTTCTCAGAAATATTTCTATGGCTATTGATCTTCTGAAGAAATTCTTGTTATATGGGAATGTCTTTTAATCCTGGTGTTGGATGAAAGCATTGGTATTCTGACTGGTTTATAATTTATATTGCTCTATTTCATTGGGTATTCTATTCCATTTCGTCTGATAAGAATATTATGATTCTGTTTCTTCTACTTGATGCTTCATCTGATATATATGTATGGGAAGATATATTGTTCTTGTTATATTTGATTCCAATGGGATTAAATGATGTTTTCTTTTGGACTTTCTTTCTTTGAAGAATTATCAGGGTATTCTGTATTTTCTCTATGAGTTTGGTTTTCGATTCTCCAGCATAGTATCGTATCTTGGATTTCTTTATTCGGTTTCCTTGTTATCTTTGTTCCATAATTTGTCAATTATGACTCGTGTTCGAAGTGCATTCTTCAGCTCGTGCTAATCATGTCAAATATGACTATACTTCTAATTTGATCTTGGTAATGTGGTGATTTTAGTATTGGGATTTTTTTCTAGTTTCTGTGTAAGGATTTGACATCAGTAAAGGCATATGTGATAAAAGCGCGAGTTTCAGTCGGTATGGTGAATTATTTATTTGAAAGATTTCATGTGACAATTATGTCAGGATTATTTTTCTCAAGTCTGATAATATAATTTCATTTTTGTACTGATAAAAGAGTAAATAGTCTGAAAGAGAAGTGTATATTTATTAGAAAGAGTTGGATATTAGTTAAAGTCACTACGAATGATAAGGTTTTCGTCTTGTGAAAGCTGAAAAGTTTATATCATGTTGACAAAGTTTGAATAGATGAGAATATTGGTAACCGGAGCGTCTGAACTAGACTAGTCTACATTGAGTAAAGACTTCCTGACTTTCAGTAATGTACCGTTGTATGAATTGTGATGTGTTTCAAGACAGTGAGGTAATGTGATAGTTTAGAGCTTTCGATGTTACATAAAATCGGAGTTGTTAAGGGGTTAAAGCCGAGCATTGGAATCTCTCAAAATTATCCTTGCCAGTGTTGATATTGGGATGGAAATGAGAAGGATTATTCTTGAGGCCATATCAGAATTATTTCTATGGAGGAAAGAGGAAAATGTGATGTATCCTATTGTTAAATGTTTGGCGAGATCTATAAATCATATTGGTATTGAATGAATTCCTACTCATCAGATTCATGGAATTTCAGGTCTTTTTGATTGTTTAATTTCTTGGAATTCTAGTCTCCATTAACCAAATTGAGATCTGGTTTTATGTCAAGATGACAAGGGAAACGGAGAAGGGTTGAAAATTTAAGAACAATTAAGACATGAGTTCGTAAACTTTCAGAATATATGAGAAATTAATGAGATATATTGGAGGCACCGCCTGAGTGAAAGTTCTTCAGCACCGAATATGAAATTGAGGAATCTAAGTGAAGACCACTTTTCTGGAAAGATTTTCGGGGACGAAAATCCCTAAAGGGGGGAGAATTGTAATATTCTGATTTTGGGCCTAGTCGGAATAGCGGTTTCGTGACCACAAAATCCGAGATAGAAATAATTATTTTATGATTATTTTGAGGTCTATGATATGATTGCATAATTGTGTGAAAATTTCATGAAGAAATTTTATGCATAAAGTGCTTAAATTGAAATTAGGGACTAAATCGAATAATTTTAAAACTTGCATTCTAGAAGTTTCTAGTATGAAATTGTTTTGAAATATTAATTAGGAGGTCTTAAATAGAAATTTTACCAATTTCTAAGTCTATGGACAAAAATTGGACATGGATGGAATTTTTGGAAAGTTTAGTAGTAAGGGCATTTTGGTCATTTAGGGGTAAAATGAATTAAAACACAAAATTAAAAGCCAATTTTGCTCATCTTCAACCCCATGGCCGAATATAGCAAGGAGAAACCATGGATAGGGTTTTCAAGCTTCCAAGCTCGATTGTAAGTCCGTTCTAGCCTTTTTTAATGATTTTTACGTTTTTGGAGTCCCGGTAGCTCGATTAAGCTTATGCTAGCAATAATTCAACCTAGGGTTCATATTTGGAAAAATACCCATAGGTGAAATTTGTGTATTTTGGTGTTTTATGGTAGAATATGAGGTTTTAAATTATGTTAGACAACTTGTACTACTCGGTTTTAAGTGAAAACGAGCAAAAGGGCTTAATCGGTAAAAATACCTAATAGTCATAAGTACATGTTAGAGTGAGAATTTGATGTTTCCATAGAAGGGAAAAATGATCAGTATGTCATAAAACAAAAGAAAATAGGCTGAAGTTTAATTTACGAGCTTTGGGGAAAACTGTAAATATGCAAAAGTTTATGGGCAAAATTGTAATTTTGCCAAAATATGATTTTGGGTCAATTTGAATAATGTGAGTCCTAATTAGACTATATTTTAAACCATAGAGCAAGGAAAACTGAAATTCGGGCTAAAATGGAAAAATACCAAGTTGTGGACGAAATGGTAAAAGTAGCCATTTTCGCATACGAGGTAAGTTCATGTGTAAATAATGTAGCATAATTGTTATTTTTAAGTTATTGATGTTAATTATATGATATGCTGATTTTTTATCGTGAAATATTATGCTTTGTGGTTAATGTTGAGTAATATGTAAATTATGTTTACTACTTGATAAATATGAATTGCTACCGAGTATCGGTTCCGAATTTCCATGGAAGACGGTAATGTGAGATCGAGGAAAAAAGCCCCTTTGAGCCTTAGAAATAGATTAGGATACAAGTGACATGTCACTAGGATGGTTGAGCATCCGAACTCGTTGAGTTGAGTCCGAGTTCACTTATGGATGCGAATGTCCGAACTCGTTGAGTTGAGTCCGAGTTCGTGAAATGTAACTAGGCATCGGAACTCGTTGAGTTGAGTCCGAATTCACTTATGGATGCAAACGCCCGAGCTCGTTGAGTTGAGTCCGAGTTCACTTAGGGGCGGGTTACATGATTTCTTGATTACATATGAGGCACTTATGTGCAAATTATCCGTGTATCCGAGTTGTATTCCGATGTGTTCAACGGGTGAAATTTCTTGTGAAATGAAAGAACACTTAAGATGCAAGCGACGTTTTGGTAAGTGTTGTGAAATGGACACTTTGGACAGGTATGTTCTTAACCCTCGGGTTGATAATAGATACAAAAACGATAAGGTAGTAAAATGATGAATGATGTTTAGAAATATGATATATGTTTTGGTGATACCATGCTAAAGTTGTTTGGTATATTTGTATTGTTATGTTACTTGTTATTTACATATGAACTTACTAAGCATTTATGCTTACTCCCTCCTCTTTATTTACTGTAGTTTTGAACAAGCCAGCTCGGGAATCGGGACGGGTCGAAGGTTCGATCACACTATCCAAAGGACTTTCATCTGGGTAAATGGCTTGTAAAACTTAAGTATGGCATGTATAGCAATATATTTATTTTGTGTAAATAATTTTATGATATGGCCATGATTGGTTGAGAAAATGTTTGATATTGATAAGTCATGGTGATGGTTAAATTTAGATCATGTTTGATATCATGGAAGTTTAATAGGTTATCTAGTTCATAACAACTCATGAAAAGATGAAATTTGCCTTAAAACAGAATATTGCTGCAGCAATGACATGAATTTGAAAAATCACTAAAAATAGTATAAATGGAATTAAATGATGAGAAAGCTATGAAATTCAAGCTTAATGAGTCTATTTTCTTATGGATAAAAAAAAACAGGCATATAAATTATACTTTATGAGATATTTGAAACCTTGTGAAATAGGGCCAGAGTGATTTCTGGATCCTCTGTTCTGACTTTAAAAATTCATAATAAATTTTAAAAAAATAATTATAAGTCATTATTTATATGTACAGATTCCTTATTGAGTCTAGTTTTAGTAGAAACAAACCTCGTAGTCATTCAAATTCTGTATAGAGAGATATCTGATTCGTAATACATAGATGTCAGAGTAGTTGAACCCTGAAACAGGGGAGACTTTAACTAATAAACTGTACTAATTGGCCCAACAAAAAATTATAGAAAAAAATTAGTAAATATATATATGAATCTAGATTTATGTAAAATTTACGGATATTGATTTCGAGTTTCGTAACTTGAGATATGTTTTTTCTTGTAACTGTGACGCGAGTAGCTAGAAAGCTGTGAATGTAGAAACAAAAGATTTGAAGTTCTTATTTTGATAAATTATGTTCGGTAACTCCTCAAGCTCGACTCCGGCGACGGTTTCGGGTGTGGGGGCGTTACATATGTTGGGTCGATAAGTGTACCTAGACCCCTAACTGATGAAATGACTATTATGCCCTTGTGTGAAGAAAATGACTGTTATGCCCTTATGTGATGAATGATTATATTTGAGCATGCCATTTTAAACATAATGAAAACATATATGATATTATGACATGACATGACATGACATGATGCATGATATGTTGCATAGGGATGGGTTTTATTATGATTGGAGGAAGTGTACTATACTGGTAGCTCTGCTGCAAATACTGTTTAGTGCCGTAATCGGTACTATTTGGAGTGCAGAGATGGGTGGGTTGATTATATCCCCACATGGAGTATAGAGGTTGGCTGGGTAGGATCACTTGATTGTATATCTGTACTATTACTGTCATTGAGATAGGCTCAGGCCCAAACTAATACTGATATTGTAATGGGCTAAGGCCCTAATTGAGGCTAAACTTTTACTGAATTGGGCTTAGGCCCAGACTGTATGTGCCCACTGTTGGTTTTTTGATATGGGATTACACACTGAGTTTTTAGAACTCACCCATCTATTTATCTTTACAGGTAATCCCCAGTCGTAGGCAGATCGGTGCTGCGAGGGACTCAAAGGTGGCCACACAACCATACATACTTTCATGTTTGATTTATAAATTATAAATAATTTCATTTTGGGTAATTTTTATTGTAATAAGGCCTCTTTGGATTTTATATTTAATTTGGTATTTTTATTTTCTTTCATTTATAACTGCCAGCAATAGGAAAAGACACGGGCTTTCAAAAAGATAAATGTTTTTCAAAAATACCACAAATACGCAACCTGTTTTAAGAGCTTCTATAAGAAATAACATTTTATAAATTAATGATGTTTTACTATGATTAAGTTTTTGCCAAATGACTTGGATTTTGAAAAATGAACGAGACATCTGAAAAAAATCGTTAAGATCGCAAGAAGGTTAAATATAGAATGGGTTTTTCAATGATATCTCACTTTACGAAAATACACTTCAATGTGACATCGCCAGATTCGATCATAATGTCCAGGCTAGGTTTGGGGTGTTACATTTAGTGGTATCAGAGTCAAGTTGCAAAACTCGGCTGTGGATTTGGGTTTCTTTTAAAACTTGGAATTTCTAAAAAGAATTGTTTTAAATGATTTGAAGTATTTTGAAATGTTTTACTGAAGGTGTGGTGCACCGAGTCTCCGGCGCCAATTCTGTAAGTCTTTTGAAACTATTGTTTGTTTAAATTGAAATACTGAGATTACTATAGGTAGTAGACTGTACTGAAATACTTTATTTAGGGTATACTAAAAACTGTAGTAGGACTACGATATTGGAAAATGAACTCTGAATTACTAATACATTATCCCATAAAACATCCGTTAATAAACACTGAAATTGTAAACTGATGCATAAAACTGTTAATACAGATAAAACGCAAATCGTTAATGAGCACCAGAGGTACTCGTGAAGGGGTACAAGAGGCCGCGGTGGAGGCCGTGGAGGTGCTCAGGCTGGGTCTTGGTCATCTGGCCACATGCCTAATGTTGAAGCTAGGGAGGCACCGACTTCACCTGTGACTAAAACTGGGTCTCATGATCGTGCGGCTAGGGACGACGCATTACCCCAAGCTACGTTACAGATTTTGGAGAGGGTCACTGGGCCCAGTGCTAGTGTTGTGGGTCCGTTACGGAATGAATTCTGTCTAATGGAGCAGAGATTTTTAGGGGTATTGCTGGCGTTACCCATAATGTGGCTAAGTATTAGATTGAGGCCACACAGAGGATCATAGACGATCTTGACTGCACCCCCGAGCAAAAACTAAAAGGTGCAGTGTCACTGCTGAGAGATGAGGCTTACCAGTGGTAGCTTATAGTTAAAGAGGGCACTCAGCCCGACCGATAGACCTGGGAATTTTTCAAGACTACTTTTCAGGGAAAGTATGTGGGTGCTAGTTATGTGGATTCCCGAAGGAGAGAGTTCCTGAATTTGACTCAGGGGAATAGATCAGTGGATGAATATGAGGCTGAATTTTTATGATTAAGCCACTATGCGCATGGAATGGTGGCAACAAAGTACAAGCAGTGTGTTCATTTTGAAGATAGCCTCAGTGATAATCTGCGGGTTTTGATAGCTCCACAGAGGGAGTGAGATTTTGTTGTGTTAGTTGATAAGGCGAAGATCACCGAGGAGGTGAAGCGCACTGAGTGCTAGAACCATGAGAAGGAGAGAGGTAGGAACAAGAGGGATTCAGAGCCCTCAAGCTCCTTTTTGAGGCCTAAAAAAAGGCCAAAGTTGATGGACAGATCAGATTTAGGGCCTCTATTGCTGTTACTGGACTGCAGCCCTGTGCTGATTATGGGAGGCGCCATCAGGGCGAGTGCTGGAAAAGGATTGAAGCATGTTTGAGATGCAGATCATTGGAGTATCGTATCAGAGATTGTCCACGGAGGCCCGATCAGGTGCAAGCTATGGGTATGGGTACTACACAGCTGCCAAGGGGTGTTCAGCAGCCATTGAGAGGCCAGGGTCAGGCCAGAGGTGGTAATGGTTTAGGCCATGGTCATAGGGCACCGGGCAGAGGTGCTAGTCATACTGAGACGAGGCAGCCAGCTCTGGTTTATGCTGTACATCGTCGAGAGGATAGAGATGCTTCAAATGTTATCACGGGTATGTTCTTTATCTAAAATGTACCTTATATTCCACTGATAGATATAGGATCTACTCATTCCTATATAACTTGTAATGTGTCTAAGACTCTAGGTATCTTAGTGGAGAGCACCACGAGTGAGGTTACTGTGTTGAATCCATTAGGGCAGTCAGTGAGGGTAAATAAACTATTCAGAGATGTACCTTTGGAGGTTCAAGGAGTTATCTTTTTGGCTGATTTGATGGAACTTCCTTTTGAAGAATTTGATTTAATTCTAGGAATGGATTGGCTGACTAAACATCGAGTAAGCTTGGATATTGCTATTAAACGAATGGTACTGAGAACTACGGAAGATGACGAGGTAGTTGTAATTAGGGAGTAGCAGAATTACTTGTCAAATGTGATTTCTGCATTAAGAGCCGAGAAATTGGTTCGTACGGGTTTTGAGGCGTACCTAGCCTATATTAGTGTTTCAGATTCTAGGGTTTCTTCTGTTAAGAAACATCAGGACAGTTAAAGACTTTTCAGATGTTTTTCCTAATGAGCTGCCTGGGTTACCTCCAAACTGTAAAGTTGAGTTTGGGATTGAGCTCCTGCCTGGTACAGCTCTGGTGTCCATCGCCCCTTATAGAATGGAACCGAAGAAGCTTGTAGAGCTTAAAGTTCAAATTCAAGAGTTGTTGGATCGTGGTTTCATCCACCGTAGTGTGTCTCCGTAGGGAGCACCGATTTTGTTTGCGAAAAAGAAGGATAGATCCATGTGCATGTGCATTGATTATCGATAACTGAATAAATTAACCACTAAGAATAAGTACCCCCTTCCGAGGATAGATGATCTACTCGACCAGTTTCAAAAAGCTTCAGTTTTCTCTAAGATTGACCTTCGATTGGGGTACCATCAATTGAGGGTTAAAGAGACTGATGTATATAAGACAACATTTAGGACTCGTTATGGTCATTATGAGTTCCCGGTGATGTCGTTTGGACTAATGAATGCACCAGTAGCTTTTATGGATCTGATGAACCGAGTGTTCTAGCCCTATTTTGATCGGTTTGTAGTGGTTTTTATTGATAACATTTTGGTGTATTCGGCAAATAAAGACAAACATGATGCACATCTCTGAGTCGTTCTACAGATTCAGAGGGAGAAACAACTGTACGCTAAGTTCAGTAAATGTGAGTTCTGTTTACGAGAAGTAATGTCTCTAGGCCATGTGGTATCTGCTGAGGGGATTAGGGTTGATCCTCGAAAGACTGTATCTAAGATTAGCAATTTTTTGGGACTGGCAGGGTATTATCGGCAATTTTTAAGGGGTTTTCCTTGATTGCAGCACCTTTAACTAAGCTGTTACGTAAAGGTGTGTCGTTTAACTAAACTGATACGCAGTAGGAGAGTTTTGAGAAGCTTAAGAAAGTTATGACTGAGGCCCCTGTCTTGATATAGCCAGAGTCCAGGAAATAGTTCACTGTCTACAATGATGCATCACATGTTGGTTTGGGATACGTATTGATGCAAGGGGGCAAGGTGGTAACATACGCATCTTGTCAGCTTAAGACTCATGAGGTGAATTATCTGACGCATGACTTGGAGTTGGCTGTGGTGGTATTCGCACTGAAGATTTGGAGGCATTACATGTACGGTGAGAAGTGTATCATTTACACGGATCAGAAGAGCCTCAAGTATCTCCTCACTCAGAAGGAGCTAAACCTTAGGTAGCGTAGATGGATTGAGCTACTAAAAGACTATGAATGTACGATCAAATACCATTCTAAGAAGGCCAATGTGGTGGCGGATGCACTGAGTCGTTGAGCTATGACTGATCTAAGGGCGATGTTTGCTTGCCTTAGTTTATTTGATGATGGTAGCTTGTTGGCTGAGCTCTAAGTTAAACCAATGTGGATGGATTAGATTAAGGGTAAAAAATTAGAGGATGAGTCACCGGGTCTTCAGTTCCGACAGGTTGAGAGTGGGGATACTACGAATTTTGGGCTGAATAGCGAAGGGGTGCTCTGTTTCTATGGGAGAATCTGTGTACAGAAGGATACTGATTTGAGGCAGTCTATACTGAGAGATGCGTGTAGTAATCCTTATGCTATGCATCCTGGTGGAAATAAGATGTACCAGGACCTTCGTGAGTTGTATTAGTGGTCGAGTCTTAAGTGTGAAGTTACCGACTTTATGAGTAAAATGTCTGACTTGCCAGTAGGCTAAGGCTGAACATCAGTTACCTTCAGGGTTGCTTTAGCCAGTTAAGATTCCACTTTGGAAGTGGGAGAGAGTGACTATGGATTTCCTTAGTGGGTTGCCCTTAACGCCTACTAAGAAGGTTCAATATGGGTCATCGTAGATCGATTGACTAAATCTGACCATTTCATACCAGTTCGTATTGATTGTTCTTTGCAGAAGCTGGCTAAATTGTATGTGGCTGAGTTAGTGAGACTGCATGGGGTATCAGTTTCCATAATATTTGATAAGGATCCTCGCTTTACATCTCGATTCTGGAAGAAGTTGCATGAAGCTTTGGGTACAAGGTTCGACTTCCGTACTGCGTTCCATTCTCAGGCAGGTGGTCAGTCAAAGAGGGTGATTCAGATACTGGAGGACATGTTAAGGAGTTGTGTGATTGATTTCCGAGGCAGTTGGAAGGAATACTTACCGCTAGTAGAGTTTTCTTATAACAATTGCTATCACTCTAGCATACAGATGGCACCTTACGAAGCATTATATGGTCATAGGTGTCATACTCCTTTGTGTTGGACTAAGTTGGGTGAGCAGCGTGTTTTGTGCCCTAAATTGGTTTCTGATACCGATGATAAAGTTAGACAAATTTGGGATCGACTGAAGGCGGTATCAGACAGATAGAAGTCATATGCAGATCTGAAGCGTAAGAAGATTGAGTATTTTGTGGGGGACTTCATGTTTCTCAAGGTCTCGCCATGGAAGAAGGTATTGAGGTTTGTACGGAAGGGCAAGTTGAGCCCTAGGTTCATTGGGCCTTACCGCATACTAAAATGTGTGGGACCAGTTGCCTATTAGCTAGAGTTATCTCCTGAGTTAGATCAGATTCACGATGTGTTCCACTTCTCTATGTTGAGGCACTACCAGTCTGATCCCACGCATGTTATTTCAGTTTAGGAGATTGAGGTTAGACAGGATCTGATTTTCAATGAAGAGCCAGTTCAGATTTTAGATTGGGATGTAAAGGTTTTAAGGAGGAAGTCTATCCCACTGGTTAAGGTTCTTTGGTGTAATCTTAGCTCTAATAAGGCCACGTGGGAACCTGAGAAGGCAATACGACGACAATACCCTCATTTGTTCTAATCAGGTAAAACATCGAGGCTGAAATTTTCATTTAGAGGGTAGAGTTGTAACGCTCCAAAAATTCTAAGTATTTATTTTTGTATGTTTTTGTACATAAATGCATGTCTGCTTCAGTATTTAAGTGTCTTGGGAAGAGTTTGAGAAGTCTTGGATTCAAGCCTTAGCTAGTGCAAAAGTTTTGTTTTTAATATGAATAAACCTTGTCTCTAGTCTGTAGGCTTTTAAATTAAATATGGGTATTTTATGTCAGAGAGGGCCTACCGGTCTAGGGGATAAGTGGTGTGTTGTGTTTACTTGTAGTCTTGGGTTCGAGTGCTGGTACGTGCATTGAGGTGTTTCATTTTCACTCTGGCCATGGGAGAGTTGTGGTTTGACCAAAACTTGAGTGTTTGAGGAGTGTGGGGAGCTGTAGCCAAATTTTAAGCGGTTGTTGGAAGGAATTTCGATTGTTAAGGGATGTGGATAAGTGGGGATTTGGTTGAGTGATCTTAAGAGTGATTTGGGGAGAAAAGTAGGGGAATTTGAAGGTAGTGGAAGAGTGTATGCTAAATTAGAAATCCTGCCTCTCAGGTTTTTGGCTTTGGTTAGTATTTTCATTCCTTTTTCGATTTTTTTCAAGGTTTTGCACTTCTTAGGGACTGAATATTGCTTGGAGACCATTCGAGTATTTCTTTTTTTTTCAAGTTTACTTTTCCCTAAGGCCATACCTTGCTTCGATTTTCTTTCTCTCTCTACTCCTCTATCTGACATTCTCTCCCTTTTCTCTTTGGGCTGAATGTCCTTTTCTTCCTCTCTATCATCTCTTTTGGTTTAACGTTTCCCACTCTTTTCATCTTGTTGTGGTAGTCGAATACTCTTTCTCTTCCTCTCTCTATCCTTTCGACTTAAGCAATTATTCTTTGACCAATCAGGTTTGGGTGCACTATTGTTCTCCTTTTCTCTCTCTCTTTCTACCATAATGGTCTTTCACCTAACATCTTTCTCTACTGTTGGTTATTGCTAATGGTGTGATTGTTCTACCTTTTGCCTCCGTTGTATCGTGTGCCTTTGGCTATCATTTGGGTGTGGGCCGATTATTTCTTTCCCCTATTCTGAGATTGGCGCTTTTTGTATATCAATAAGTGTTTGGTTCAAACTATTGGTGTATAAAATATTGGTTAAGGTTAATATGATTCAGTTGGAATGCAGGTGTTCTTTAAGGGCTAGTAACCAATCTTCTGCAATGGTTGAAGGGTGCAAGTCTCAATCGTTCAATCAAGGCAAGTGATGAGTAATATTTTGGATAAGTGTTAAGAGGGGTTGTTTAACCCTATTGTCAAATCATTAATAAAGTGACTTGATCGAATGTAGGTTTTGGTTCTCGTGGGCTATTCGCACATTTTCCTAACCAAGATATGTAAACACGATCTCAACTACGAAAATCGACAAAAGCCGGAATAAGTGAACCATGACGCTACACGGGCGTGCGCTCGCTCGTGTGGTGGTCCGTGTGGCTCAACATGGGCGTTTGATCGTTGAGACTGGCCATGAGCGTTTTCATGTCCTGAGGTCGTTTTTGGGCCATTTAGGGTCGAACTGGACCGTGTGATCCCACAGGCATGTGGGCCCCACACAGGTAATCCACACAAACATGTAGAGAATGTTGGGCTAGGATGTGTATCCACATGGCCGAGGTTATTTTTAGGCCCGTGTGGGCCCACAATATGGCTCATGGGCCCATTTTCACTATTTGACTGTTAAGATTGCACAGGTCGCCCAAGACGACTGTGGTCCTACAGTTGGGTCAGTAAGTGTACCTAGACCCCCTAACTGATAAAATGATTGTTATGCCCCTGTGTAAAAAAAATAAGTGTTATGCCCCTGTGGGATGAATGAGTATATTTAAGCATGCCATTTTAAACATACTGAATACATATATGATATTATGACATGACATGACATGATTCATGATATGTTGAATCGGGATGGGTTTTATTATGATTGGAGGAAGTGTACTGTACTGGCAGCTCTGCTACAAGTATTGTTTAGTGCCGCAACAAGTACTTTTTGGAGTGTAGGGATGGGTGGGTTGATTATATCCCCATATAGAGTGCAGGGTTGGACAGAGATGGAGTGTAGAGGCTGGCTGGGTAGGATCACTTGATTGCATATTTGTACTGTTACTATCACTGAGATGGGCTCAGGCCCAAACTGATACTGATATTGTAATGGGATAAGGCCCTAACTAAGACTGAACTTTTACTGAATTGGGCTTAGGCCCAGATTGTATGTGCCCACTGTTTGGTTTTTTGATATGGGATTACACACTGAGTTTTCATAACTCACCAATCTGTTAATCTGTATAGGTAATCCCCAGTCGTAGGCGCATCGGTGCTGTGAGGGACTCAAAGGTGGCCACTCAATCGTACATACTTTCATGTTTGATTTATAAATTATAAATAATTTTATTTTGGGTAATTTTTATCGTAATAAGGCCTCTTTGGATTTTATTTTTAATTTGGGATTTTTATTTTCTTTCATTTATAACTGCTAGTGGTAGGAAAAGACGCGAGTTTTAAAAAAGATAAAGTTTTTTCAAAAATACCATAAATACGCAACCTATTTTAAGAGCTTCCACAAGAAATAACATTTTATAAATTAATGATGTTTTAATATGATTAACTTTTTGCCAAACGACTTACATTTTGAAAAAATGAATGAGACATCAAAAAAACATCGTTAAGATCGCAAGAAGGTTAAATATAGAATGGGTTTTTCAACGATATCTCACTTTATGAAAATACACTTCAATGTGATATCGCCAAATTCGGTCATAACGTCCAGGCCAGGTATGGGGTGTTACAACAATTGATATGTTTCAATCATTCCAAATTAATGTCCAAATGGTCATAATTCAACTAAACATATTTGATTTTAATTCTATATCAATAGATGCCATAAATGATCATTTTGCAACCATGCCAAAAATTATCACTTTGGTCATAAATCACACATCAATTTAATCTTATAAACACCAATCATCAAGGCATCAAAATAAAAAAAAGTTTCACAAATTCAAAGCAACATTTCATGCCAATATCATACACAAGCATACCAATTTGGCCATTCCAAACATATCATCAGTAAATCAATTCAACATTAGCCATCAAGCCCAAAAATGCCAAAATGTCATCAATCATAAACCACATTTACAAGTCAAACATAGTGGCTATATCATCAAGCACAAAACACCTATCCATGCCATTATAATCGCGACCAAAGCATAAAAATCTATCGATAAATCGACGGATAGTGTGATGGATCTCCAACTAGCTTCCAACCCAATCAAGCTTTCGATAATATGTAAAGTAAAGGAAAATAACTACATAAGCAATGTATGCTTAGTAAGTTCGTATAAACTTTAAGCATAATATTCAATTTCAATAATAAACTTTATAAAACAAACATAAATCTATGCTAGTGCCATAAGTTTCATAAATTGATATGATCATCAACTCACAAATGAGTAAGTTCATTAATGTCATACATTTATCATTCATAACATGATAGGATTTTATGGACTTAATAGATAATCATCAACTTTTCTATAAGATTATACACTTTTCAATCTACTTGCTTTTCATTTCATTCCCAATGCTTATCATAAGCCTAAACAACATTATCAATTCCCCACTTAGTGTATTTATCCATGATATAGGTATATTCATCCATAGCATACGTAAACTTCTCACATATATTACATTATTCAAAACCATTACTCCCTTTTCATTAAATTTCGTTTCAACTATGAATTTACCATTTCATTATCTTTCCTCACCCGTTTCATATGCATAACACACAAGTTATAAACATAACTTCAACCATGACTACAAACTAGTGCATTTAAACATAGCTCTTTTGAAATGAACTACATAGTCAACCATTTCATAAGAAATTACATACTTTGATTTATTTCACCTTTTCATGAACATAAGCACGTTACCAATTAAGCACTTACCGTTTCAATGTATTTCATTAAGATTAAACATGATATAATTCAATCATAAACTTGGCATAAGCCTAAGCACCAACAACAACACATGTTAGCATAATTGAATATAATTCATATGAACTTAACATAGATAACCATTATACTTAAGCATGATCCGATTAGATTTATCATCCTTCATAACATATCAAGTTTTTCATGTATCACCATTTTAATACGTTTCATACACACATGTCTTGATTCATATTGAACACTTACCATTTCATTTGCATAACACAAAAGACATAAACATGACATTTACCATAGTCACAAGCTAGTGATGAAACACATAACTTAGCAATATCATCACATGGTAAGATATGGTACGTAAACATAGCATTACTTAAATCATACCTTTGATAATTATGAATATTCATACTTTGATCATTGGTACAACATACCTTTCCATATTTTTCATAGTGAAGTCAATCAGAACCCTTACCAGAGCTCACACAAGTGTGCTAAACGATGTTCGTAAACATACATTTTCATATTTGATGGTCATCACCATCCCTTTTCATATTCGACGGTCGAAACCATCCCTTTTCATTAATCGATGGTCGTTACAATCCCTTTTCATAGTTGATGGTTGTCACCATCCCTTTTTATAGTCTATAGTCGAAACTATCCCTTTTCATATACGATGGCCGTCACCATCCCTTTTCATAGTTGATGGTTGTCACCATCCCTTTTCATAGTCGATAGTCGAAACTATCCGTTTTCTATAATTGATGCTTGTCAATACTTCGTTGGATTTTTTTATTGAGGCATGATATCATAACATAACATAATAGCAGTTAAAAAAACTTATTAAAATACTATTTAAACAAACAAAACTTACCTAGCTAAATTTCAGAAATCACAAAGTACAAGGGCATTTTGGTAATTTTTTATTCTCCTCGATTTTCCATTTGATCTTGATATAAATTAATAATTTCATTCAATCTATTTAATTAGATAGTAAAACAATGTATTTTATGCAAGTTAGTCATTTTTTACATTTTTACAAAATTACCCCTAACATTTTATTTTTATTCAATTTAGTCCCTGAGACTAAAACATGCAAATTAACCATTTTTATTGAAATTTCACACTTAAAATATTCATAACCTCCATTTTAGCCCATATTTGTAACAATTTCACATCAAATCCTTGTACTTTTATTATTTCAACAATTTAGTCCTTAATCGAAAAATTCATCAAAATTACTTAACAAAATACTTTTAAATAACAACTAATATTTCAATTTCATCGTTTAACATAAAAAATCACTAGTTTCATCAATAGCAACATTCACAATCTTCAACAGTTTCAAAATCGAAGGCACAGGCTACCTGGACCTAGCTGTAATGATTTCAAAAACATAAAAATTATTAACAACGGATGAAAAATAGCTTACCATTTATCATCCAAAGAAGAACTGAAGCTTGAAGCTTTTCCTATGGTGTACTTCGGTGATGAACAAGCCAAAATGAAGAAGAAACTTATGTTTTCTTATTTTTTTTATTTAAACCTTTATTCATTACTTTAATAATAAAATAACTTATAAAAATTATAAAATTAAAAGAAATTAAAGCATCCACCATCCCACTATCTTAGGTATGGGTAAATTACCTATTAAGACCATCCAATTATAATTCTTTAAGAAATTAACACCTTTAAACTAATAGCGATTGACTTTTTCAACTTTTACGATTTAGTCCTTTTTGCTTAATTAACTATCGAAACATTAAAATTTCTTAATGAAACTTTAATACCAACTTAATGACATTTCTTAAATATTTAAAAAAATATTTATGGCTTGGTTTATAGAAATGAGGTCCCAATACCTCATTTTTTAAAACCACTTGACCTTAGGGTCTTACCACTTGAACTTAATAAATCGCTTATATAACATAAATTATCAAATAAAAAACCTTTCTAAAATCAAATTTGACGCGTAAATATTAAATAATAATATTTATGAACTTACTTGTCGAATTTGGTGGCCCCGAAACTATTGTCTTCGACACCACTAAAAAATAGGTTGTTACAAAATCCATTGTGACATGCTTCCATTTCCACTCGGGAATCATCACAGGATGTAGAAAGCCTGATGGAAACTAATGTTTGGCTTTTACCTGCTGGCATATCAAACATTTGGATACCCTAAAAAAAGAGATGATACAACAAGTCAAGCCCTAAATGGCTTTTATATATTGTCCATAGTAGCAACTACATCCTCCAAGCCTTTTCAAGCAACCAAACACCCTTCTCTACCCTATTTTTTGAAATTCCACAAATCTTTTACCTTTCACTTGTTCCATAGTCCTATAAAGATGAGGAACAACCTTTCGGATGTAGAATCGGGGTTGATAACTTCAAAGAACTTAGAGAAAGGGAGCTCGAAATTAATATACATACCATTTGAGGAAAATCTCTTCTTCAGGAGAGAAGTTTTAAGTTCATAACATCTTAAACCAATGAATTGTGGGAGAAAATTTAATTCCATAGATGGGAAAAATTCTGTGAAATCCCAAAGGAATGAACATGTATACTGATAGTCTAGGAACTTTACGTTGCCTTAAGAGAGATTGAGAAAAATAAAAAAATGGACGTACCATGGTTACAGGTAATTATTTGAGGAAAAGAAATTTCTATCTTACCGCCCAAGATAGCGACGTAATATGACACTCCTTTATTCCTGTATGATTTTGCGTAGAAAATTGATCTAATTTATTGTCTGAAAGAGAATTTGGAGGAGATAATCAACCTCCTAACGAATAGGCAAGGTGAGTGGAAATGTCATCTATGGATGAATTTCCTGACATCGTTGTTCCAAGAACAACTAACCCTGAGGCCAAAAATGTGGTTACGGTTCATCAGTACTCAAATCTGCCCAGCCTCAAACATGTCTAACATAGAAACTTTCTGATCGGTTGTTTAACGTCACAGTAATAATGTGCAAGCATACACTATCGATGTAAGTATAGTAGACAGATATAAGTCTGTCGGATATCGATCCCACAAGGATGGTAATCTTTTTCCTATTAATGTTAGTGCAATAACTAGATAGAAGCGAGATAAATTGTGAGAATAGTTGTTGATGCAATAACTTGAAAACAATAAAATAAAATATGATAGTAATAAACTGGGATCCCCAACATGAATCTTCAGTAGAATACTAAGTGCTCACAAGGTATAAAGAGATAGGTGATTGTCGAAGCAATAAAGTTCAATGTATATCTTACCCAGTGTCACTCCTCTATTTAATCCGAGACTTAAACATGTATACTAACCTCACCTTTCGGTGATGACAATACGAAACTATTAAGAATAAGTGGACTAAATTCCTTTAATTCTCACTCAACTTCTGTTGTAATGCTTGTTGGCTCAAACTGTCACTACACTTTCCAATGTCAATGACTGCAATAACACTTCCGTGTTACAAAACATTCAAACCCCAAGATTAAACAATAAAAGCAAGATTGAATAAGATAACATTTAACCAATAATTCATGCGTATTTCCATAAAAATAGAAAAAAGAGAATAATCACCAGTAGTTAGAAGAAATAAGAAACAATTGAGTGGAGAATACTATCCCTAGACAACTCAACTGAATCTGTCTATTCCCTCTTGTCTCGCACTTAGGTCTCTTCATCAGGAGCTAGTCTGCATCTTGTTTTCACGTTGGCTCACCTATCAAAGGCTTAAACTGCCATGGCCGCAAGCTTCAAGGTAGGATGATGAAGATGATGATCTAAAAACAAGCCCCTATTTTTTCTTCTCACGTCCACCCTTTTATGTCCTCTTCCAACAGTACAATGTCCTTTGCCCAAAATGATTTCATCCTTGTATGTACAGGCTAGTTATACCAGACTGGAAAACTCATGCAGTGTTGGTTCTTATCCGAACAGTTGTCAAATGCAGCGACAATTCTGGATGCAATCTGGAATTCACTCATGTAGTGACATTACGGGCAGCTCTCAGGTCCAGTGACAATTCTGGACGTAATCTGGGATTAACTCATGTTGCGACATTAATGTAATAAGATAGCAAAATTCGAATAAAATAAGCTACGATTCACTGAGTTATAAAATGCAATTTACTAAACTGAAAATGATAAAATGTATGCTAAGGATAACTAAATGGGAACAATTTAACCAATAAGTAAGGGGGAAAACCTATGTTCTTTCTAGTGCTATCACTTTCTAAGCTATGTTATTGTATACTATCTTACAGAAGAAAAACATATGTGTTGGAACAAGAATCTACAAGAGCATGCTTCATAGTGCAAGAAAAACTAAGTTCGATGGACGCAGGAAGTACGACCAGTCTACAAAAACTATGCGAAGAAGACCGGTTTAAAGTTGCCACAGTTTCTAGTAGCTAAATATGAGGCAAAAGCAGAACCTAGCAAGAAAGAGGTTGAAGAGGACCCAGAGGAAGATTTAGAAGAAGATCTGGAAGAAGATGTTAAAGAAAATCCAAACTCAGAGGGCAACTAGGACGAAGCGGATTGAAAAGTCAAAGTCTGATTCTAACTAGTTTGAACATTTTTAAATTTGGACACTATTTTTTTAGGATGATTTTTATTTTTGCTTTAGTTTTTATTTGGTTAGGATTTTAGTTATTATATATATTTAATGTTTTTGGTTCCTCTTTCCAGGAGCCCCATAACTTTTTAATGCATTGCAATTTCGATAAAAAACTGTACTGAGGAGTAGTCCCACCAATTTTGTTACACGTATCACCATAATTGGGTAACCTCTTTCCTTTATCTATTGTTGTACATTAGGGGCAATGTGCTGAATAAACTGTAAGGTGACTTAGGAAAATTTTAAAATTCTTCTGCTATTTTTATTTTTTTATAATTTTTAAAATTTTTATTGTGTGTTTCCCATGTGCTTAATGATCTTCCACAATTCATTGCAGCTAATTAGGCCCAATTCTATACTTAACGAGCTAGTCTTCTAACAAATTAGTTTAGTTTTTATTAAGTTTCCCTTCTTAGAACCGAGTGAATAAAATGAACATTTTTATGTGTTCTATGACCTTCTAGGCCAATTTGGGTATAAAGGAATACTAACAAGTTGATTAAGTTTGCAAGACATCATTCAAGGGCAAAAAGACTGTGGACTGCTGCTAATGTTGCAACACGAAGCTGGGATGTCACAACATAACAAGCATAATATCCAAGAAGTAGCTTGCTGAGGATTTCACAACATAGGCAAGACAGTGTCACAACACAGCCCTAAAGACACCAAGAATAAAGTAACCTACCTTTGATGTCATGACACAGGGTAGAAGGTGTCGCAACACAACTGCGACGAGGCCAATTTAATAAGTAAGGGTGTTTTTGTTTACACAACCTAAATTAACATGCTTAACCATCCTTACGTTACCTAATTAGGTCATAATACATGTAATCTATTAATACTTTCTCAGGACAACACATCAGGGAAGGAGGATTCTTAGGTTTTTTATGCTCATTCTTAGTTTTTACCTAGTTTACGTTATGTTCTTGTAATCGAAAGATTCTATTTAGAAGTGAGACTTTCGCGAGCGAAGATTATTCTAAAGCCATGCTTTCATCTATAAATGTATTAACATCTCTTTCTTTTATTCTATTCTTTATATTTCTTTCTTTAACATTGTTAAATGGATGTTTGTGTAAAGATTAGAATCAATTTATACTGTATACATATTTCGCATGTTTCAATTTTACTAATCTAATTAATTGATTGATAGGTGGAGTTCAATTTGGATTGGTTAGATCTGGTTTAGTGCAATTAAACCATATGATTGACGACCATAGAAAGTCATTTAGGTAGGAATAAACCCGAAATTGATATTGCCTACCAAGAATCACTTAGCAAATTAGTGGTTGTGAAAGGAAGAACTTAGCAAACCTAGGCTTGACAACCTTAGGAAGTCATATCTGTATGGCCTATCTGAGAAAACCTTACCCTGTCCTAGTCTAAACTATGTCATTGATAGGTGAGTAGTTCTTGTCGACTAGTTAGGTTAGTTAAAGGGTAGGAATCCCTACTAGGTTAATTAGTAACCAACTATTTAGAACCCTAAATCAATAATTAATCAGGTAAAACAATTGGATCTAGGCTAAAGGAACTCGCATAGTCGAAATAAGGGATAGGAGAATTCAATACATGAACTTAGGATTAGATTTAGGTTTAGTTCAATTCATATAGTTTATCATTACTATTATTATCATCTTGCTTCAAGATATGTAACACCCCTAACACGTATCCGTCGTCGGAACAGGGTTTCAGAGCATTACCAAAACTTTTAGAAAATTTTAAAAATAATTTATGTAAATTACTATTCAATAACTGAGATCATTCAAAACATCCCCTAATTGGACCCTCGAGGTCCAATACGAGTATTAGAATTGAGTCGAGACTTAATCGAGGACACTAAGAATTTTTTGCGAGATTACAAAAATTTTCCATGGTGCAGGGCTCATACTCCCGCATGAACTTGGGACACGCTTGTGCGACCTTGGGACACACCCGTGCTAGAGGCCATGTTCAACCACATGTAACTCTCTGACTTATGCACACAGCCATGCCACACGCCTGTGTGCTAGGCTGTGTGGTTAATTAATTTAATTTGAAATTAGGTACAGGTTTCACACGGCCAAGACACACGCCCGTGTTTTAGGCAGTGTTACACACACGGCTGAGACACATGCCCCTGTCTCTGCCCGTATGCTCAATTTTGAGCATCCTGTTTCTCAAAATTAAGGTGCAAGGGACACAAGGCCTAACCACATGCCCATGTTACCAGGCTGTGTGTCACACATAGTCTAGACACACGTCCGTGTGTCTGCCCGTGTGGACAAAATGGAGCCATTTATATCTTCATTTCTCACCCAAAATTTCACCCAATACCTGCACTTGAAACACACATCCAATACCAACTATTTCAAGCTTTCAAATTAGGCAAATTCCATCATTCAACATGGCATACCATTACATGCTTATGTGATTATAAACTTACCTTGGATTAACTTAGGCATTAACACCATTTAATCTCATATACTTAACATAACACATATATATATCATGATAATCTACTTAGTAATACCAAAATGAACCATTACTAGGCATTCCAGTGGCTAAGTTACAAAACATCATTTTCAAGCCACTAATGGCCAACTTGTCCTATACATGTCATTATACCAAAATGATATTACTAAGTATACCCAAAATGACTAGTTGATAGTGTGACGATACTTTAATGCTCTCCAACCTTCTTGAGCTTCCGAGCATTATAAAACAAGAAAAAATAAACGGAGTAAGCATTATATGCTTAGTAAGTTCGTATAATGGAAACTAAACTTACCAATTTTGTTTATTAAATCTAAGCATACAATATCAAGTTTTCCATCCATTTGGATAAATTGCCTAAACACATGCATTCAATCAAACATGTAATTCTACAAAATCTTCATACAAATCAAGTAACATAGTTGACCTCATCATGCAATACTCTTTCAAGACATTATCATTTCATCTCAAAATTTTCATGCCATGTCTAGAGTTATATGTCTATTGAATCATTGAACTTCCGATGGATGCTCAAGTAGTACACTCGAGGTGTATGAATCCATAATCCATCAATTCTTATTCTTTTTTTTTTTGATAAAAATAACCCAAAAGTCAACTTCAATTTATTGCATCATTAATGACAATACTATGAATTTCCATGGGAAAATCCATATTGAAGTACGAATTACACTTTTCCTTAATCACTAACTTACAAAGAAAATCAGCAGCATTGTTATTACATCGGCCAATCCAATTAACTTGTACCGAAGTAAAATTCCTAAACTTCCTACAAGCTTTTTTAATACAGCAGCCCAAAATGGTAATATCTTGGTCCCTCTTTTTAACTTCATTGACAAGAAATGCACTGTCAGATTCCAAAATAAGCTTATCCACTTTCAATTTTAAAGCCAAATTTAAACCTTCCACGAACTTACCTTGACACTTGTTTGCGATAGAAATCTACTAATCCGAAACTTTTTCTTTTCCTCGATCTAATCTCGAATTAGTGTTTTCCTAATCTATATAAATTAATTTAATCATCAATTTCACACATTTCATATTTAAATGGACTCAAATTACGTCCTAGGAAAACTTACCTTTTTGCCCTTAACTTTTCCATAAATTTTGACTTTGTCCCTAGGATCGGAAAATGAAAATTATGCAATTTACTCCCTATTCCAAGCCTAACCAAAATCCCATTACATATTTTACAACACATGTATTCATAAAAATTCATAATTTTTCATCAAATTTTACAAGTTTACATTTTAGTCCCTAAATCATGTTTTCATCAAAAATCACTTTGTAAAAGTTGTTTATCTATCAACAACCTTTCATTTTCTACCATAAATTTCTAATTTTCAGCGTGTACATCCTTGACCCATTTTCCATACTTTGATAACTTTTCCAATTAATCACTCAAATAGAGAGATTAAGCTATCTCGGATTCAAAAATATCAAAATTACTAAAAATGGGACAAGAAAACTTACCCAATTAGGCCTTCAAAGTCTCTTCTCTCTCTCCTAGGGTTTCCATGTGTTTTTAGGTTGAAAATGATGAGAAAGTAAGATGATATTTTCTTTTCAACTTTTAATTAATTAATTAGTTTGCAATTTCCAATTTAGTCCTTGCCCTTTTCCTATATTTCGATAGATGAGTCACCAAGAATCTACATACTTTTCCTTAATGGTCTAATTATCATATAAGGACCTCTAAATTTGAATTCCATAGCTATTTAATCCTTATAGCTACTAGAATTTAACTTTCACATTTTATGCGATTTAGTCCTTCCGTAATTAAACACTTAATCGATAAAATTTTCGTATCAAAATTTTCACACAACATGTTAATAATAATACGAACCATATAATGAAATAAAAATAAACTTTATTTTCAGATCGGATTTGTGGTCCCGAAACCATTATTTCAATTTCACTAAAAAATGGGCTGTTACAACTCTCCCTCATTAAGGATTTTCGTCCTCGAAAATCTTACCAGTAAAAAGGTTCCGGTGTTGCTTCCTCATAGTATCCTCCTACTCCCGGGTAGCTTCCTCTTTGCCATGTCGTTGCCAAAGAACTTTTACTAATGTTACCTCCTCATTTCTTAACTCTTTTGTTTCCTGACCAAATCAGAGAACTTTCTTCCAATGCGACACTTTTAAGAATACTTTGTCACTAACTTGAAATTCTATTTATTTTTGTTTCAAATCAACGTAGGACTTTTGACGATCAGATGCTACTTTCAAACTTTCTTGAATTACTTTCACTTTTTCCTCAGTCTCTCGGACCAAATCAACTTCGTGTAACTTTTTCTCACTGAGTTCTATTCAGTACAATGGAGTTCTACAAGGCTTCATACAGTGTCATTTTAATACTAGACTGATAATTGTTATTATCAGCAAATTCAACCAAAGGCAAATACCTTTCCCAATTACCTTCAAACTCAAGTATACAACACTGAAACATACCTTCCAAGATCTATTTTACCCGTTCAGATTGACCATCTGTCTAGGGATGAAATGCAGTACCAAAGTGTAACTGAGTACCCAGAGCTTCTTGCAATTTCCTCTAAAATCGAGATGTAAACCGAGGATCTCTATTTCAAATAATGGAGACAGGCACTCGATGCAGTCTGACAATCTCAAAAACATATAATTCAACCAATCTATCCAAGGAATAAGCCATACATACTGGAATAAAGTGTGCAGACTTTGTCAATCGATCAACAAGTACCCAAATGGCATCTTTCTTCTTTGGAGACAGGGGTAACCCCGGTACAAAGTCCACAGTAATTCTATCTCGTTTCCATTTTGGTATTGTAACTGGCTGTAATAGTCTAGAAGGCAACTGATGTTCAGCTTTTACTTGCTAACTTATCATGCATTTAGATACAAACCCAGAAATATCCCGTTTCATTCCTAGCCACGAGTACATCTTTTTCAGATCATTATACATTTTATTGCTACCAGGATGAATAGAAATATTTCCATTATAAGCTCCCTTCAAAATCTTCTGTACTAGTTTTGAAACGCATACTCTGCCTTTGAATAACAAACAAACATCAGTCACGTCAAGAGTCGATTCACTTTGTACCCTTCTTGCTTGCAACTTACTATCATTTTTCTAAGCTTCAGAGATCTGTTGTAAAAACATTGGTCTAGCTTTTAACTCAGCTATGATTGAACCATCATCAGACAATGACAATTGAGTGTTCATTGCTCGCAAAGCATACAGGGATTTTCTGCTCAAAGCATCAGCCACTATATTGGCTTGTCCCGGATGGTAGTCAATAACAAGATCATAATCTTTCAATAACTCAAGCCATCTGAGCTATCTCAAATTCAAATCTTTCAGTGACATCAAAAGACTTTTATGATCAGTGAATATGTGACATTTTTCCCCAAATAAGTAATGCCGCCAAATTTTCAAAGCGAACACAATTGTTGCCAATTCAAGATCATGTGTTAGTAGTTCTTTTCATGTGGCTTTAGCTATCTTGAAGCATAGGGTACTCCTTTACCTTCTTGCATCAAGACACAACCTAAACCATTCAATGATGCATCACTATAAACTGTAAATTCCTTACCCGATTTTGGCTAGACTAACACAGGTGCTTCTGTCAATAAAGCCTTTAATTTGTTAAAACTCTGCTGCCATTTGTTAGTCCACTCAAACTTTACATCTTTTTGTAGCAGACGAGTCATCGGGGAAGCTATCATTGAAAAACTTTTTACAAATCTCTGATAGTAACCAGCTAGTCTTAGAAAACTTCGGACTTCATACATATTTTTCGGTGGCTTCCAATTAACAATGGCTGAAATTTTATTTGAGTCTACTCTAACACCTTCAGCAAATACTATATGCCCAAGAAAACTAACTTCCCATAGCCAAAATTCACATTTACTAAATTTGGCATACAATTGTTTCTCTCATAGAGTTTGCAACACTATTCTCAAATGCTCAGCATGCTCATTTTCATTCTGAGAATAAACCAAAATATCATCTATAAATGCCACCACAAACCTGTCTAAATACGCGCTAAAAATTCTGTCCATCAGATCCATAAACACTACAGGTGCATTTGTCAAGCCGAATGGCATCACAAGAAACTCATAGTGTTCATACCTAGTTCTCAAAGCTGTCATTGGTACCTACGATTCTTTTACCATAATTGATAGTAACCAGAACGGAGATCACTCTTTGAAAATACAGTGGCATATTTTAACTGGTCAAACAAGTCATCGATTCGAGGCAATGATGCTTGTTCTTTAGTGTAACTTTGTTGAGCTGTCTATAATCAATGCATAGCTTCAACGATCCATCTTTCTTCTTTATGAACAAAACCAGCGCACCCCAAGGTGAGGAACTAGGTCGAGCAAAACCTTTATTAATCAATTCTAACAACTGTACTTTCAGCTCTTTCAATTTAGTAGGAGCCATTCTATAAGGTGAAATAGATATAGGTGATGTACCCAAAACAAGATCTATAGAGAATTCCACTTCTCTTTCCAGTGGTAAACCAGGTAATTCTTCTGGGAATACATCAGAAAATTCACATACAACTAGTACTGACTGAATCTTTGACTCAGATACTTTAGTATCCAACACATATGCGAGATAAGCGTCATAACCCTTTCAAACATATTTCTATGCTGATATTGCAGAAATCACATTACGTAATCCATCTAGTTTATCATATTCAACATTAAGTAATTCACCACTCTCACATTTCAATACAATATATTTATGTTTACGTTTCACCACTGCATCATATTGGGTTAACCAATCCATTCCCAATGTCACATCAAATTCATCAAATGGCAGTAACATCAAGTTAGTTAGACAGCAATAACCTTTTACCATCAACGGACAATTCTTACAAACTTTATCCACCATAACACACTGTCCCAGGGGGTTTGAAACTTTAACAAAAAATTTATTGAATTCAACAGGTAAATTTCTAACAGACACTAGGTTCGTGCATATGTATGAATGTGTTGAACCAGGGTCAATCAAAGCAGTAATATCAGTATCAAGTAGAGAAAATGTACCAGTAATGATGTCTGGTGCAGAGGCATCTTCTCTAGCACGAATAGCATATGTTCTTGCAGGTGCTCGTGCCTCATATCTAACTGATGTATCCTTGGTAATACCTCGACTACCACCAACATTACCAAGATGGCAGAGTGCTCTGCCCCTCGAGACAGGATTACTCGACTTTGGAGCTGGTTCTATTTCCTTTTCAACTCTTTCTAGACAATCTCTAAGAAAATGCTCAAGTGAACCACATCCAAAACAAGCTCCACTTCTGGACCGACATTCCCTATGATGAAATTTGTTACAATGTTCACATTTTGGTTTGGGATTACCAACACTACCCACACTGGTCACAGATAGAGATGAAGTCCTCGGGTTAGAATGTTAAGAGCTTCACTCTCTTCTAGAATATCCTGTAGAGGTGGTAACACGATCATAATACTTTTTTTAATTTCTTAGAAGCAAATGATTGTGATTTACTTATAGTTCTTTTTTCAGAAACCTGAGCCTCTCTTTTGGCTTGTCTCTTTTCTTTGCTCAGCTTTGTGGGCTCAATCGACTAACACTGCAAATTCCTTTATCTCTAGAATTCCAATCAACAATTTGATGTCTTCATTTAAAATTTCTTCAAAACGTTTACATATTTCAGCCTCAGTTAGAACCCATTCCCTAGCATACTTGCTCAATCGAACAAAATTTTGTGCATATTCGGATACAGTCATGTTTCCTTGTTTGAGTTCCAAAAATTCTTTCTTTTTCTGGTCCATAAATCTCTGATTAACATATTTCTTCCTGAATTCAACCTGGAAGAATTCCGATGTAACATTCTCTCTCGGTACTACGGAAGTTATGGTATTCCACCAATGATAAGTGGTATCTTTCAGTAGAGATACCGCACATTTCTGACATTCAGCAGGTGTACAAGATAATTTGTCAAAAACCCGGATAGTATTTTCTAGGCAAAGCTCAGCCCTTTCTGGATCATCATCTGTAGTAGCTCTAAATTCTTCTGCCCCATGCTTACGAATTTTATCTATCGAAGGCTTACCAATTCTAACAGGCTCAGCACCCTGTAGTACCCTAGGAATCAGTTGGGGAGCAGGTGGGGGAGGTCGTGTACAGCAGGGTTTGTTCTCAAGTACTGTGTAAACCATTTATTTGATCATTTGAAAGAAGGCCTGTTTCACCTCCTCACTTCAGCCCTCAGACATGGGCCTTTCACTACCAAACGCAGACTCAACTCTTTGAACTAAAGCTAAAGCGTTGCTCTCAGCTTCCTCAGATTCAGCTCTAGCTCGGTTGAATGATATTACTATATGAAAAACACATTTAAAATGATCAGGATTCATCACACTATCACAATTTATATAATGACATGTATAGCTAAACTCGTGTTTGCTACATCAAATTCAAGAATCGGCTAAACCGTAGCTTTGATACCACTAAATGTAACACCCTTAGCCCGTATCCGTCGTCGAAATAGGGTTTCATAGCATTACCAAAACTTTCAAAATATTTTACAAATAATTTATGTAAATTACTATTCAATAATGGAGATCATTCAAAACGTCCCCTAATTAGACCTTCGAGGTTCAATACGAGCATTAGAATTGAGTCGGGACTTAATCGGGGACTCTAATTAGACCCTCAAGGTACAATACAATGCTCCAGTGATCTCCAACCTTTGTGAGCTTCCGAGCACTATAAAATAGGGAAAAATAATTAGAGTAAGTATTACGTGCTTAGTAAGTTCGTATAACGAAAACTAAACTTACTAATCCCGTTTATTAAATCTAAGCATCCAATATCAATTTTTCCATCCATTTTGATAATTGCCTAAACACATGGATTCAATCAAACATGTTAGTCACCAAAATCTTCATACAAATTAAGTAACATAGTTGAGCTCATCATGTAATACACTTTCAAGACATTATCATTTCATCTCAAAATTTTCATGCCATGTCTAGAGTTATATGTCTGTTGAATTATTGAAATTCTGATGGATGCTCAAGTAGTACACTCGAGGTATACAAATCCATAATCTGTCAATTCTTATTCAGTGGTACCCATTAGGGCACTTAATCAAGGAACACACTCTCGAGCAACATATCGTATATCAATATTACCAGTCTAGGTTAAATCCTTTATATAACGTATGCTCAAAGAATTTAATTAGGGTTACCAGTCCAGGCTAAACCCTAATCGTAACGTACACTCGAGAGGTATTATATCAGGATTACCTGTTCGAGCAAGTCCTTTCTATGACAAGGTCAATAGGATTACTCGTCCGAGCTAAATCTCATCCACAACAAATACAGGACCTTATTCATTTCGGGAAAGTGCATATATTCATCAGAATTTAATATTCAATCGAGACTTAACCCATTTTTCACCATATCAAGCATGTATTAATTCTTTCATTATAGTATTCAAGTAATGTACATCAATATAAGTCACATTTCATACAATACAACATTCAATTAAACATATTACATGTCCGATTAAGTTACACGAACTTACCTCGACACTTGTTCGCGTAAGAAATCTACTAATTCAAAACATTTTCTTTTCCTCGATCTAACCTCGAATTAGTGTTGTTCTGGTCTTTATAAATAAATTTAATCATCAATTTCACACACTTCATATTTAAATGGACTCAATTTACATCCTAGGCAATATTACCATTTTACCCCTAAATTTTCCATAAATTCTGATTTCATCCCTAGGCTCGAAAAATGAAACTTGTGCAATTTACTCCCTATTCCAAGCCTAACCAAAATCCCATTACAAATTTTATAGCACATGTATTCATAAAAATTTAGAATTTTTCATCAAATTTCACAAGTTTACATTTTAGTCCATAAATCATGTTTTCATCAAAAATCACTTTGTAAAAGTTGTTTATCTATCAACAACCTTTCATTTTCTACCATAAATTTCTAATTTTCAGCATATACATCCTTGACCCATTTTCCATACTTTTATAACTTTTCAAATTAATCCCTCAAATAGAGAGATTAAGTTATCTCGATTTCAAAAATATCAAAATTACTAAAAATGGGACAAGAAAACTTACCTAATTAGGCTTTCAAAGTCTCTTCTCTCCCTCCTAGGGTTTCCATGTGTTTTTAGGTTGAATATGATGAGAAAATAAGATGATATTTTCTATTCATCTTTTAATTTATTAAGTATTTTGTAATTTTCAATTTAGTCCTTGTCCTTTTCCTATATTTCGATGGATGAGTCACCAAGAATCTACATACTTTTCTTTATTGGTCTAGTTACCATATAAGACCTCTAGATTTGAATTGTAGCTATTTAATCCTTATAGCTACTAGAATTCAACTTTCGCATTTTATGCGATTTAGTCCTTCTTGTAATTAAACACTTAATTGATAAATTTTAATATCAAAATTTTCACACAACATCCCTATTATAATATGGACCATATAATGAAATAAAAATAAACTTTATTTTTAGATCAGATTTGTGGTCCCGAAACCACTGTTCTGATTTCACTGAAAAATGGGCTATTACATTAACGCTACTAATTTATGAATCAAGTAGACTAGAAGTTATTTTTGGTAATTGGCTTAATAATAGTTTTTCCCAAACTGCAATCCCTAATGTACAATCCTCTGAATACTCACCAAGTGTTTCATTGTAAACAAACTATATTTCAACCTGAATTATACATTTTTGGACTCTACCTTAATTCATATCTTTAGTTGTAGTATTCTCACTTCCAACATTGGTACATCGAGAGGTGGTCAAGTTGTTGACGCCATTGTCGAGGATTACTACGGTGATAATTGTTATTGAATAAATTACTTTATAGAATAATATTAGTCAAGAGACGACCGAGTTAGATAGTGTGATAATTTTATTATTTTTATTATTTCATTCTTTTCCTTATTGATTAAATAAATTTAATCATGAGTGCAATTAATGGTGATTATAGTTGGTATGGAGGCAAGACGTGGGATAATTTATATGATGACGTAGAATCAAGTAGGTTAGATAGAGACTCGATGGACAAATAGATTTTGAATAGTGAATATGGACAATAGGGGTATTCCTATGAACCTCTATATGAGTTAGATGATAAAACGGCTAATAGGCCTAATCCTATAACAGTTCGGTTTAGACCCCAGTCGGAATAGTGATTTTGAGACCACAAATCTGAGTCAAAAAATATTTCAATATTATTTTCTATGTTTATAATATGTGAATTAGCATGCGTGAAAGTTTCATATGAAAATTCGATCATTTGTGTGCTTAATTATGAATAGGACCTAATCGCATAAATTGTAAAAGTTGTTTGTTGTTTGTTAAAGTACTTAATTGATTTTTCTTCTTAAAAGAGAAGTCCTTATGATGCAATTAGACTATTAAAAGCATGAGTGGACAATTATGACCTTAATATATGTGATTTTATAATGTTTTATTATAAGGGTAAAATGGTAAAATGTTTATTAATGTTATATTAAATAAAAAAAGGTTAAAATTCATTTAGTACATCCATCTTCCACTGAAAATAGTAAAAAAGATAGGTTTTAAGTGTTTCAAGCGTTTGGCCATGGTCTAAGCTTGATTCAATGTTCGTTTTTGTTAGATTTTTTATAATTTCTATATTTTTGTGATCGTTGCTTTGTGTTTTACTAAGCCCATGTCTCAATTTTTGATTTTTTTGATGATTTTAAATTATTCCATTTATGAAACTATGAATTTATTGAAGTTTGGTGATAGTATATGGAAGCTTGAAGTTTGATGAATTTGAGTAATTTGGCCTAAACTGTAAAAATGAGATTTTGAGGAACTAAAATGTGAAATAAAAGAAATATGAGGACTTATATGAATACTATGAGAATTTGACCTAACATGGGTATATGCAAAATTTGTGTATTTTGTGATTTTTGTGATTGGGGACTAAATTGTCAAAAAGAGAAAATGTGAGGGCTAATTTGTAAAATTCCCTAAATATGTGTTTTTGGATTGATTTGAATGATTTGGTGAATAAAATGGTTAAATTTGAATTTATATAGATCAAGAATTAAAGAAAATAGAATTAGATCAGGGAAAGTTGAAAGTCGTCGAGTAGCCGGTTCCGTCTATTCGAATTCGTATGAGGTGAGTCTATATACAAATAAATGTATTTGAAATGGTTTATTTATGCTTATATGTTATTGAACAATGATGAATGGCTTTATGCCTTGAATATGAGATACCCGAGAAAGTATCTACAAAGTTTTGACGTCTGTAAAGCCCCATACGAACCTTAGGAATAGTTAAGATACAAATGTCATGACATAGGATCTGACATGTATTTTCATGTAAGACCACGTCTGGGACGTTGGCATCGACTTATGATTTATGTGTAAGACCACGTCTGGGACATTGGCATCATATTTTATTTCGTGTAAGACCCTGTCTAGGACAATGCCATCGATATTTGTTTACATATAAGACCACGTCTGGGACATTGGCATTGTATGAGCTTTTCGAGCTATCTGTGCATCCTTATGATTTCGAACGGTTCAATGGGCATTCCAGGAAAATAGATGACTATGTGAATTTGTATCCAACTCAGGTACATTTGAATTGTATACCATGTTTGAGATTGAAAGGTAAGTATATGTACCTTGATGAATATATGATATAAGTATGAGTTACTATGAGAATGAGTTATGATATGTATATGTGAAATATGTTCAAATGAAATATAAGAGATATATGGCTAAGTGAATGTACTTTGCCTTAACTTTTCTGAATAAAGTGATGTTATTTATTAATTTTATTTGTTAACTATGTGTGTTTGCATTATTTTATAGATATCATAGCTATCGGGAGCTCGGGGATCGTCTAGGATCATCACCACACTATCAAACTTCCTTTTGGTACCTTTTGAAAATGTGAATATTAAAGTATGGCATGTATAGGCTAGAAGTACTTTGGTTATGTTTTCTGATGTATATATATCTAGCCATGTAATTTAGCTTGATTATGGTTGTGTATATGAATGAGTTCTTGGTATGAAATATGTGATGCAATACGATTGATAAACCATAATTTATAAATATTTTTACCCCATGTCTAACGTATTTTATGGATGATTTCTCAATAGAATTGGTGAATTCGATGCTCCTAATGTTTTAATTTCATGTTTTGTACTTAAGAGAGCATAGGAGAGTGAAAGGAACGAGAAACAGGCCAAAAACAGAGAAAATGGGCCAAATTATGAAATCAACACGGCCTGGACCTCCTCACACGGGCAGACCACACGACCGTCTCAATTTAGCACGCTCGAGCACGGCCTGAAGTAATTGCACACGAGCGTGTCCCTGCCAAGCCCAAGTTGAGTCTAATTTGGAAAAGGCTAATTTTGAGTGCTCTTAGACATTCCAAAGCCTATAAATACACCCTAGAGGAGGAAGAAAAGGGAGACACAGAATAGGGAGTAAGGAATTACTCCAAGGAAGCCGATTGATCCATCTTAGAAGTCAGATTCATCATCAAACTGAAGATCTCTCCTCAATTTCCCCTTTAAGAGTTTTGGGTTTTCTTAATGTTTTGCATTCTTTCTTATTCTGAGATGTTTTCTTATTTAGTTATGAACTAAAACCCCTAAATACCTAATGGGAATGAAACCTAAGACGAATCATGTTATTATTTTCTGAATTGTATGATAAATATTTAACTTGTTCTTAATTATGTATTCTTAATTCTTGTTTTGATATCCCAGGATACTGATTCAAGATAAGCTCTTCTTTAGAGGAGGAATAGACCCTGTCTAAGAGTACATTTGTCATATGCGCGCCTAGACATAGGGTGACAAGATTTTGCTGGATTAGGGTGAAACCTAATAAGGGGATCCATAGATCGAGTTAATGCAACCCTAGGGTGTTAATTAGAGAAAGGTCTCATTTATTCAATCTAGGGATTAGACGTTATTAGTCTTGAATAGGGGTAATAACGTAACTTAGGTATCTTTACGGAACAAGTTAAATGAATAAATTATCCGATTCGGAGCCAAAATAACAAGTACAGTCTAGGTGGATTTTTCCTTAGGTATTGTCTTAATTCAATCAATTTTCCCAAAAGCAATTCCCCAATTCCATTCTCTGTGAATTCTTAGTTTAGATAATTAGTTAGTTAAACAAAACATCTTTATTCTTAGGCTAGATAATAAAAAGACAGTCATTACTAGTACTTTTAGTTCCTTTGGGTTCGACAATCCGGTCTTGCTAAAACTATACTACTGTTCGATAGGTATAATTGCCTACATCGTGATAATAGTTAGTTTCAAGAACAATTAATTATAAATATTTAAAACATATCACGAAATCACGCGATCAGTGATCAATATGATGTGTTTTGAATGCCTATAGAAATTGGTCATTTTGGTAAGTCTTAGTATATGTTTCGTTTAGAAAGTGGTAAGTTTTGGTCATGAGATTGAATGATGTAAATTTGAAGTATTGAAACATATGTTTAGATATGATTATGTCTTATGTTTTGGCATAATTTGGTATGACTATTGAGCATCAAATTGGTTGATAATGTTATGTCATGATTGGTGTAAGTCTTGGTATTGAAATTGGCTGAAATTATATTGCAAATGTGCTTGATTTGTTGCTTGTAGGTTTGACCTGAATTGGGTGGAAAATTGGCATTTCAAATGGCGTATTTTTGTCCACACGGGCAGAGACATGAGTGTGTGTCTCAACCGTGTGCGACGCACGGTCAAGTTGCACAGTAGTATGTCCCTTGGGGTACCTTACGATTTTAAGTCAGTCTTGACCACGGCCAAGGCACACAGGTGCGTGGCTAGCCGTGTGACCCAAGTCAGTCTCGACCACGGCCAAGGAACACGGGCATGTCTTGTTGTCATGTGATTAAGTCAGTATGTATGCCATGTTTTGACACGGCCTAGACATACAGGCATGTCTAATGCCGTGTGAGGCACACAACTTATTCACACGGGCGTGTGACCTATGTAACTTTGAAAAATTGTTTAAGCTTCGAAAAATTTTATATGAGCTCAGTTCAGTCTTGACCCCTTTCTAATGCATGTTTAAGGTCTCGATAGCCTATATAAGGGACTCTATTGTGATATATGACTATGATTATGGATGATCTTTATGAACTGTTTGTAAAATATTTTGATTCGTCCAGTAACACCTTTAACCCTAGTCTGGTGATGGATACGGGTTAGGGGTGTTACATTTGGTTGGTATCAGAGCTACGGTTTAGTCAATTCTAGGACTAACATAGCGTATGTGAGTCTAACTATACATGCCATATTTATGAAATGCGATAATGTAATGAATCCTGACAATGAAAATGTGTTTTTATATAGTAAATGGATCTCGAACGAGCCGTAGCTGACGATGTCTAGAGTAATGCACCTGCTCCCGCACAAGGGAAGGGCCATCCGACTCTAGACTGGCTACGAGTAGCCATGATGGAGAGGCTAGACAAGCCTTCTATCAAATGATGAATGATTTGTCCAGTCAGTACATTAGAACCAATCCGGCAGTTCAACAACCCCCAACCCCGGTCAATCCTCCACAAGTCCCTGTTATGCCACATCTTAATTCGAATCAATTAAGTAAGCCACTAGTCGATAAGATTAGAAAATATGGGGCTGAAGAATTCTGTGCTACTGCGAATGATGATGTTGAAAGAGCCGAGTTCTGGTTAGAGAACACGATACGAGTGTTCGATGAATTGTCTTTGAATCTAGATGAATGCATAAAATGTGCCGTTTTACTTCTGAGAGATAGTGCGTATCACTGTGAAAGACTTTGATATTGGTGGTTCCAAGAGAGTGAATCACTTGGGATTTCTTTCAAACTGAATTTCGAAAGAAATATATCAGTTAGAGATTTATTGATAAGAAACTTAAAGAGTTTCTTGAGCTTAAATAAGGTCGTATGTCTGTTACAGAATACGAGCGACAATTTCTAAGACTGAGTCAGTATGCTCGAGAATGTGTATCTACTGAGGCAATAATGTGTAAGAGATTTGAGGATGACTTGGACGAGGATATTCATTTGTTAGTCAGGATTCTTGAGATCAAAGAATGCATTGTACTTGTTGAACGAGCATGTAAAGTTGAAGAGCTCGGGAAAGAGAAAAGAAAAGCTTATTCAAAAGCTAGAGAAGTGCGAAAGTGATCATCAAGCAAACCATTTCAATCTGCATCAAAGAAGTTTCAAGATGATTATAGCCGTTCAAAGGCTAATGTGGGACATGCGAGTAGAGATCGTATGAGATCGCATTCGAGTTTTAGAGCTCCAGCTACATCTGTTGCTAGTGTTGGAAATGTTCGATCTAATCGCCCTCTGTGCAAACACTATGGTAAAAGACATCCCGACAATTGTAGATTGTATGATTGGGCTTGTTTCAAATGTAGATCATTAGATCATTTCATCCGTGATTGCGCCGAATCTGTTGAGCAAGAAATTGTACAAAATTTGAGACCTAGTAACACTTCAGCTCGAGGTAGAACTCCGAGAAATCTGAGAAATGTCAGTGGTAGTCAAAGAGGGACTAAAGACACTGCTGTTCAATCTGAGGCTAGAGCACCTGCCAGAGCTTATGCTATTCTCGTTCGCGAGGAAGCTTCGTCTCTAAATGTTATTACTGGTACTTTCACTCTTTATGATACTTATGTGATTGCATTGATCGATCCAGGATCAACACATTCTTATATATGCATGAACTTAGTGTGCAGTAAGACTTTGCCTGTAGAGTCTATTGAATTCGTAATTGGAGTATCGAACCCCTTAGGCCGGTGTGTTTTGGTTGACAAAGTTGTAAGAATTGTCCATTGATGTTTCGAGATTTTTGCTTTTCGGCTGATCTGATGTTATTGCCTTTTGATGAGTTTGATATAATTCTGGGTATGGATTGGCTAACTTTGCATGATACAATTGTAAACTACAAACGAAAGACGATTGATCTGAGATGTCAGAATGATGAGATAATTCGAATTGAATCTAATGATTTGAGCAGTTTGTCGTCAGTGATTTCTTCGATGTTAGCTCAGAAATATGTGAAAAAGGGTTGTGAAGCTTACTTCGCTTATGTGCTTGACTCAAAAGTGGCTGAAAAGAAGATTGAATTAGTGTCTATTGTGTGTGAATATCTGGATGTGTTTCCTAATGAGTTACCGGGTTTACCATCAATCTGAGAGGTTGAGTTTGGTATTGAATTAGTACCAGGGACTATTCCAATTTTGATAGCTCCGTATAGAATGGCTCTGACCGAGTTAAAAGAATTACAGTCTTAGTTGCAAAAGTTGACTGTTGGGTGCACCAGTTTTGTTTATGAAAAAGACAAATGGTACGATGAGAATGTGCATTGATTATCGTTAGTTGAATAAAGTGACTATCAAGAATAAATACCCTTTGCCTCGAATTGATGATTTGTTTGATCAATTGAAAGGAGCTACCATGTTTTTGAAGATAGAATTGAAATCGGGCTATTATTAGTTGCGAGTAAAAGACTCAGACATTCTGAAAATTGCATTCAGAATGAGGTACGACCACTATGAATTTTTAGTTATGCCTTTCAGATTAACAAATGCACCTACTATGTTTATGTATTTGATGAACAGAATTTTCAGACCGTATTTTGATCAATTTGTGTTGTATTCATTGATGACATATTGATTTATTCACGTGATGAATCCGAGCATGCTAAGCATCTGAGAATAATGTTACAGATTTTGCAAGATAAGCAATTGTATGCGAAGTTGAGTAAATGTGAGTTCTGGTTAAGAGAAGTCTGTTTTCTGGGTCATATTGTATCAACATCAGGTATCTGAGTTGATCCGAGTAAGATTTTAGATATTTTGGATTGGAAGCCTCCGATAAATGTTTCTACAGTTTGCAGTTTTCTAGGACTTGCTGGTTATTATCGATGGTTTGTAAAAGGCTTTTCTATTATTGAAACTTCATTAATGAAACTGGTTCAAAAAGATGTGAAGATTGAATGGTCTGAAAAGTGTCAGAAAAGCTTTGATCAATTGAAAGCCCTATTGACTGAAGCCCCAATGGTAGTACAACCCAAATCGGGTAAAGAATTTGTGATCTATATTGATGTTTTGTTGAATGGCCTGGGTTGTGTTTTGATGCAGGAAGGCAAAGTCATTGCTTATGCTTCGAGACAGTTAAAGCCGCACGAAAAGAACTACCCGATGCACGATCTGGAGTTAGCTATGATTGTGTTTGCTTTAAAAATTTGGCACCATTATCTGTTTGGTGAGAAATGTCACGTTTATTCTGATCATAAGAGTTTGAAATATCTAATAACCTAGAAAGATTTGAATATACGACAGAGAAGATGGTTAGAACTGTTAAAAGACTACGAGTTTGTTATTGATTACCATCCGGGAAAGGCCAATGTTGTTGTTGATGCTTTGAGTTGGAAATCACTGTTTACTCTGTGTGCGATGAATGCTCATTTAGTTCTGTCCGGTGATGGTTTCGTATTAGCCGAATTAAAAATAAGACCGTTATTCATTCAGCAAATTTGTATAGCTCAGAAAGTTGATAATGAGATGTTAGCAAAACGAGCCCAGTGTGATCTAGATTCTAATTCTGAATTTTGAATTGATAATGACGATTGTTTGAGATTTTGAGAATGGATTTGTGTTTCGAGAATTCTAGAGTTGATACAGATGATTCTAAAAGAAGCACACAATAGTTATCATCAATACATCCGGGTAGTACGAAAATGTCTAATGATTTGAAACAGCATTACCAGTGGTATGGAATGAAAAGAGATATCTTCGACTTTATTTCGAAATTTTTGATCCGTCAGCAAGTTAAAGCTGAAAATCAGGTACCATCTAGTTTGTTACAACCGATTATGATTCCGGAGTGGAAATGGGATAGAATATCGATGGATTTTGTTTTGGGTTTTCCCCTATCTCCGAGAAAGAAAGACGCGATTTGGGTTGTGGTTAACTAATTGACGAAATCAGCTCATTTTATTTTGGTATGATCTAACTACTCGCTTGATAAATTAGCTGAGTTATACATTTCTGATATTGTGAGATTGCACGGGGTGCCATTGTCTATTGTATCAGATAGAGATCCTGTAACACCCCAATCCCGTATCCGTCGCCGGAATAGGTAAAGGGGCATTACCGGACTTGAAACTCATGTCAGAACAGTAAATTTTTTTTTTTGAACATTCCTTTAGATAAGTACTAAAGACAGTCAGGGATACAATTTAAACTTCTATAAGTACACATTCAAAAGATGCAATTTTCGCATGGCTTATATACATTAACCAAAATATTCTTCGGCCACTGGTCTATTCTATACATGCCATAAAATAATTCAAAACATAACAGTAACAAGTAGTGGATAGTGATAGTGTGACTAGTTGCTGACGATCCCCGAGCCTGTAGCTTCGAAATGAGATCTATAAAACAGAGGAAACAAAGTAAACGGAGTAAGCATTACAATGCTTAGTAAGTTTTAAGCAGTGTCAACAGATAACAATCAAATTATAACATAGTTGTTCGTATTTTTATTTCACTCTTCCTTCGGGCATACCATCCCATTACCGAAATGCACATCTCATCATATACAATAGGCAGATAAACTTTCACATAAAAGTGAGCTCATATGACATAGATATATTGTATAATTTCACATAACCTCTCACACTGATCCGATGTCACATAATCATAGGAATAGTCTCATAGATTGCTCACGTATGCATCACATAACTACCTTATGATTTAGTTCAAATTAAGCTCACATATAAACTTGGAGTTCATACCTGTTTAACCTTTCACATTGAATATATTTATAAGCAATTCTTATCGCGAAGTCTTATAGCTTTAACCTCTACTCGGATTATTGGCGAGACCTTTAGCTCAGATGAAATCTCCACACGAAGTCAGCGGGTCTTAACCCAGACATAGTCACCACATATGGTTATCTGGTCTTTAATCCAAGGTTTACATCATAGAGTTTCATGCATATGTATTTACATGTTACAACATTCACATCGACTATCATATTTGTAATTCATTTACCTCATCAAATATCTAATAAAACACACCTTCCGCCGTCTATCATTTGGCCACAATATATATATACACATCTCATACATATCTCACATTAACCATTCGGCTTTACCTCATATCCATCTCATACACGTTTCGCATTAGCCATTCGGCTTTACCTCATATCCATCTCATACACGTTTCGCATTAGCCATTCGGCTTCGCCACATATATACACTTCCACGTTCATCACATTGGCCATTCTACCTTATCACATATATGCATGTTCACATTCATCACATTGGCCATTCGGCCTTATCACACATATGCAAGTTCACATTCATCACATTGGCCATTCTGCCTTATCACATATATGCAAGTTCACATTCATCGCATTGGTCATTCAGCCTTATCACACATATGCAAGTTCACATTCATCGCATTGGCCATTCGGCCTTATCACATATATGCATGTTCACATTCATCACATTGGCCATTCGGCCTTATCACATATATGTATGTTCACATTCATCACATTGGCCATTCAGCCTTATCACACATATGCAAGTTCACATCCATCACATTGGCCATTTGGCCTTATCACATATATGCATGTTCACATTCATCACATTGGCCATTCGGCCTTATCACATATATGCATGTTCACATTCATCTCATAAAATCCTAAATCAAAATATAAATTTTCATGTATTCACATCACAATTATCCAAATATACTTCACATACCACATATACTTTCACGTATACACTTTGTCTTGGCTGAATCTACATCTATCATTTTCCAAAGAATAATTCAATTTTATGCCATACTATTATTTCATATTCGAATACTTATAAACTTACAATTTCACAAATTTTAATATCAAAGATCCATCTAACACTCATATATCATTTTACAATATCACAATTTAGAATTCACGTATGGGTTTAATCAATAGCTTATGAGCAACTAAAACAAGTTTTATCCATGTTTACAACATAACCACAAATTCTCTACAAGCTGTTTTTCCTGAGCAGCAGTCGTTAAATTATTTATAACTGGGGCTACAAAATAACAAATTATATTCCGTTAATTTTCCATGAAAATAGACTCGTATATCCTCTATCCAAAAAAAAATTTCAGAATTTTTGGTTTAGCCAATCAATACCAGATTTTTCTTAAATTTCCCCTATTTTACTGTTTGACTACTGCGACTACTCTTCACTAAGAATTTAATTTCTCATTGTACCGAATTCAAAATATGTTTTTGTTTATTTTTTTTTGAAACTAGACTCATTAAGGAGTCTAATCATATAATTTTATCTTATAATTATTTTTGTACGATTTATGATGATTTTCCAAATACTGATCAGGGGATTTCGGAGCCATTATGACTCTGTCTCACATAACCTTAAAAATCTCCTTATCGTCAGCCCCTTTGCTTACATGGTTTCTTTTATATGAAACTAGACGTATCAAGCTTTAATTACATAATTTATTCAGCCTTTAACTCAACTCCCACAATTTATGGTAATTTTTCCAAAACACGCTACTGCTGCTGTCCCTAGCAGATTTATACAATTTACTCTGTAAAGTTCTCATTCACATATTTAAAACATAATATCATATATGCCGTTTTCCATATCATTCTTCATTATAACTAAACTTATATGCTAGAAACTTACCTTAAAAGTTGTCGACGACTATAATTCTACGGCTATTCGCTTAGTTTTGTCTTCCCTTTTTCCGACTTTTGTCCTTGATGCTCTTGAGCTAATGATTAACAAATTTACAAATTAAAAAAAATTCTACCATGACGATTATAGCCGAATAACATAGACTAAGAAATTAATGTACATATAAAACGTATACATATATAATTAGCTCAACCTTCAATAATTCAATTTGCTAATTAAAACATAGAAATTTATAACCAATTCAAAATTCCTTAACAATGGTCGAATATCAAAAGGGCTATCAAAGGACATCATCAACTAACTAACAAGCTTCAATTGTAATTCAAAACTTAAGTTCACATTTGGCCATTATAAGAAAAACAACCATTCAAAGCTCACTTCAATTATTTAATAAATAAAACTAATGTTTAATACTATCTCCCAATTTGGTATGAGTTACCGAATGAAATTAAACTCCTAATTCATGCAGTAAAATCACATTCGGCACAAGCAAACTTCATTTCAATTATGCCACTCTTAAACTTATCCATAATACCCTAAGTTCATTTAGTAGCTAGGCAACAATTATACAAAAAAAACAACAAGCATTTAACAACAATGTACTTAACCAATTCCTTAAGCATACATTCGGCAATATACATATATATTAATGACTAAAACACTTAGGCCAATTCTAAAACATCCACAAATCTTCATGCTTACATGCCATAACCGTATGGTTCTTATCACACTTGGACCACAAAATGCATAAATTTCACAAATTCTAATTACTATCATAGGCTCAATTTCGGCTAACACTCATTTAAATACTTACAATTTAGCACTAATTTAGCATTTCAACATAGCCGATTGTCATTAAGCAATTAAGCCACAAACATTTAATTTTACCAAGCTCAACTCATCTATAATCAACCCTCAATACCCTAAAGCATCAAAAACGACATCAAAGAAATACAAACATCCATGACCGAATGTCATCTTCATAACTTTACAAAAACATTTGCCATGAGGTAGCTTCTATACTTGATGACCACTCCAAATATACAAAGATTTTCAATGATAGAGCATTAACATACCTTAATCCACTTAAAGGTGACCAAATGCCTTAACTTCAATTTTTTCTTTTCTTTCTTTAGGTACGGCAATGGAGGAAGAAAAAGATGAACCAACTTTGTTTTTATCACCCATTTCTTTTAATATAAGTTCATATTTCATATTATTTATTCATTTAACATTTAATTTATTAATATAAAAGGCATATATTTTGTATCCCATACCATCATGGCCGGCCACTTCCTCTAAAGTGGGGAATTTGACATGCAAAACCATTATTTTCAATACATGCTTTAATAGACCCTTATAGATTAACCTATCACATTTCAAAAATGTCACACATAAGTCCTATTAACTAAATTCACATGCAATTTACTAAATCGAAGCTTAAAACTTTCACACATTCATATTCACATATAATAAACATAAAATATGACGGCTAATTATTTTTATGACTCGATTTTGTGGTCCCGAAACCACTTTTCGACTAGGGTCATATTAGGGGTGTCACAGATCCGAGATTCACTTCGCGGTTTTGGAAGAAACTACAAGAGGCTTTAGGTATGAAATTGCACTTCATTACTACTTTTCATATACAGACGGATGGACAATCCAAGTGGATCATTCAGATACTAGAGGATATGTTGAGATGTTGCATCCTTGAGTTTCAAGGTATGTGGGAACACTATTTTCCATTGATTTAATTCGCTTACAATAATAGTTTTCAATCAAGTATTAAAATGGCACCATATGAAGCCTTCTATGGTAGAAAATGCCAAACACTGTTATACTGGTCTGAGCTTAGTGAGAATAAGATTCACGGGGTTGATTTGATAAAATAGACTGAACAGAAAGTAAAAACAATCCGAGATAGTCTAAAAGCAGCTTCCAATCATCAAAAATCATATGCAGATTTGAAACAAAAAGATATTGAATTTGAGATCGGCAAGAAAGTGTTTCTAAAAGTATCTCCATGGAAGAAAGTACTGCGGCTAGGTAGAAAAGGCAAATTAAGTCTGAGGTTCATCAGGTCGTATGAGATTCTCGAGCGTATCAGACCGGTTGCTTATCGATTGTTGTTACCACTAGAATTAGAAAAGATTCATAATGTGTTTCACGTATCGATGCTTCGATGATACAAGTTTGATCCTTCGTATGTAATTCCTCCATCTAACATTGAGATTTATTCTGATATGACCTACGATAAAGAACCGATCTGTATCTTAGCTCGTGAGATTAAAGAACTGCGAAGTAAGAAAATTCCATTAGTAAAAGTAATGTGGCGTCGACACGGTGTTGAAGAGCCTATGTGGGACACAGTGTTGAAGAGGCTACATGGGAGCCTACGGATACTATGAGACAACAAAATCCGAATCTGTTCAACAGTAAGATTTTTAGGGACGAAAATCCCTAAGGGGGAGGATTGTAACAGTCTGGTTTAGACCCTAGTCAGAATAGAAGTTTTGAAACCACAAATCTGATTCAAAAAGGTATTTTAATATTACTTTCTATGTTTATAATATGTGAATTAGCATGTGTGAAAGTTTCGTATGAAAATTCGATCATTTGTGTGCTTAATTGTCAATACGACCTAATCACGTAAATTGTAAAAGTTTCCTGTTGTTTGTTAAAGTACTTAATTGATTTGTCTTATTAAAAGAGAGGTCCTTATGATGGAATTAGACCATTTAAAGCATGAGTGGACAATTATGACCTTAATATATGTGATTTTATAATGTTTTATTATAAGGGTAAACTGGTAAAATGTTTATTAATGTTATATTAAATAAAAACAAAGGTCAAAATTCATTTAGTTCATCCATCTTCCATTGAAAATAGTAAGAAAAGATAGGTTTTAAGTGTTTGAAGCATTCAGCCATGGTCCAAGCTTGATTCAAGGTTCGTTTTTGTTCGGTTTTTAATAATTTCTACGTTTTTGTGATCGTTGCTTTGTTTTTTACTAAGCCCATGCCTCAATTTCTAATTTTTTTTTGATGATTTTGAATTATGCCATTGATGAAACTGTGAGTTTATTGAAGTTTGATGATAGTATATGGAAGCTTGATGTTGGGTTAACATGTTTTGTCTTTGAATTTTTGATGAATTTGAGTAATTTAGGCTAAATTGTAAAAATGAGATTTTGAGGGACTAAAATGTGAAATAAAAGAAATATGTGGACTTATATGAATACTATGAGAATTCAACCTAACATGGGTATATGCAAATTTTGTGTATTTTGTCATTTTTGTTATTAGGGACTAAATTGTCAAAAAGAGAAAATGTGAGGGCTAATTTGTAAAATGCCCTAAATATGTGTTTTTGGATTGATTTGAATGATTTGGTGAATAAAAGGGTTAAATTTGAATTTATATAGATCAAGAATTAAAAAAATGGAATTAGATCGGGGAAAGTCGAAAGTCATCGAGTAGCCGATTCCACCTATCCGAATTTGTACGAGGTAAGTCTATAGACAAATAAATGTATTTGAAATGGTTTATTTATGCTTATATGTTATTGAACAATGATGAATGGCTTTATGCCTTGAATATGAGATATCTGAGAAAGTATCTACAAAGTTCCGACGTCTGTAAAGCCCTGTACAAACCTTAGGAATAGTTAGGATACATATGTCATGACATAGGATCCGATATGTGTTTTCATGTAAGACCACGTCTGGGACGTTGGCATCGTATTTGATTTCATGTAAGACCCTGTCTTGGACAGTGGCATCGATATTTGTTTACATGTAAGACCACGTCTGAGACGTTGGCATTGTATGAGCTTTCCGAGCTATCCGCGTATCCTTATTATTTCGAATAGTTCAACAGGCATTCTAAGAAAATAGATGACTATGTGAATTTGTATCTGACTCAAGTACGTTTGAATTGTATACCATGTTTGAGATTGAAAGGTAAGTATATGTACCTTGATGAATATATGATATAAGTATGAGTTACTATGAGAATGAGTTATGATATGTATATGTGAATTATGTTCAAATGAAATATAAGAGATATATGGCTAAGTGAATGTATTTTGCCTTAAATTTTATGAATGAATTGATGTTATTTGTTAAGTTTATTTGTATATGGCTTACTAAGCTTTTAAAATCTTACTTTGTGTGTGTTTGCATTGTTTTATAGATATCATTGCTATCGGGAGCACGGGGATCGTCTAGGATCATCACCACACTATCGAACTTATTTTTGGTACCTTTTGAAAATGTGAATATTAAAGTATGACATGTATAGGCTAGAAGTTCTTTGATTATATTTTGTAATGTATATATATCTAGCCATGTGATTTGGTTGATTATGGTTGTGTATATGAATGAGTTCTTGGTATGAAATATGTGATACAATGTGATCAATATGATGTGTTTTGAATGGCTATAGAAATTGGTCATTTTGGTAGGAATTGGTATATGTTTATTTCAGAAAGTGGTAAGTTTTGGTCATGAGATTGAATGATGTAAATTTGAAGTATTGAAACATATGTTTAGATATGATTTTGTCTTATGCTTTGGCATAATTTGGTATGACTATTAAGCATGAAATTGGTTGATAATGTTATGTCATGATTGGTGTAAGTCTTGGTGTTGAAATTGGCTGAAATTATATTGCAAATGTGCTTGGTTTGATGCTTGTATGTTTGACCCAAATTGGGTGGCAAATTGGCATTTCAAATGGCCTATTTTTGTCCACACAGGCAAAGACACGGGCGTGTGTCTCAGCCGTGTGTGACACACGGTCATGTTGCACAGTCGTGTGTCCCCTAGGGTACCCTACGATTTTAAGTCAGTCTTTACCACGGCCAAGGTACACGGGTGTGTGGCTAGCCGTCTGACCCAAGTCTGTAACACCCCGAATTTGGGCCTAGAAGTATTGGGCCTTGAGTACGGGTCCGTAAGGAGGTTGTATATAGGTATTTAATTGTGCAATGAAATAACACAATTAAATGTCTGCTTTGGTGGTTAATGGCCCTGAGAAGTGTTAGAGAAATCTTGGGTTCAAACTTGGGCTTTAGCAAAAATTTTGGTATTAAGTGAAAAAAAACCTGGATGCTTGGATGAGGGTTTTTAAATTATTGTGTTAAATAAATGACACAAGGAAGCTTGTAGTCTAGTGGTTGTGGCGTCATTAAAGTTGTATGGGAGCCTGGGTTCAAGCCTTAGCTCTTGCAATTTATTTTGGTTTTTTTTTTAAGGGAACCTGGACTTTAGCCTTTAGACCTTATAATTAATTGGGGATAAAATATGACACAAAAAGCCTTGTGGCTTAGTGACAAGTAGCGTGTGGAGCATCTGAGGGGAGGCATGGGTTTGAATCCCATGGCAAGCAAGGAACATTTATTTTGCTAACAGGGGGCGGCAAGAGTTGGTGTTGAATTTAAACTCTGATGTTGGAGGGATCCCATATCGGGAAGCTAACATAAGAGTGGTTGCGAAGCTGGCTTTAAATAGAGGGAACCATGAGGAGAGTAAAGGTACCTTTTCTTGGCTGATCCCTTTCGCTGTATGGCGTGCTCGTTTGGGTTGGGCGTCGGCTAAGAGTGCTCGGAGCGTGGATTAACTCCAGTCTCCTATCAGGTGTGTATTTTCTCGCTACTCTAGCTGTAGGATGGCTACTTTGGGCCGCGATGGGCCGAAAGGGGTCATGTGGGCCTAATGGGCCTACGGGCCCAATTAGATAAGTTGTTTAATTGTGTAGTAAATATTGGACTAGGCTAGGTGAATCTCATATTTGTGGCTAGATTTGGGCTAAAAGGGTCACACGAGCTTGTGGGCCCATTTAGGCCGAGAATAGCCTTTAGGCCCATTCGTATTCTTATCCCTGTTTAGAATACTTTAGTTTACCAAATTACTGAAATACCCTCGATTTGTAGAATTACCATTTTACCCTCGATTTATAGAATTATTGTTTCACCCTCGATTTACAAAATTATTGTTTTACCCTCGATTTATAGAATTACCATTTTAACCTCGATTTACAGAATTACCATTTTACTCTCGATTTATAAAATTATCATTTTACCCTCAGTTTACAAAATTACCGTTTTACCCTTGATTGTGAAATTACTAAAATACCCCTATAGGATAGAATTACCAAAATACCCCTAGTTTGTAAAATTACCAAAATACCCCTAGTTTGTAAAATTACCGAAATACCACTAGTTTGTGAAATTACCGAAATACCCTCAATTTGTAAAATTACCAAAATACTCCTAATTTAAAAAATTATAAAAATACCCTTGACTTTCTAAAAATTATAGAAATACCATTGGTTTACAAAATTACTGAAATACCCTTGGTTTGTAGATTTACCAAAACACCCTTGTAGGATGAAATGACTAAAATACCCCTAATAGGTAAAAAAGACCGTAAAGCCCTTGTAGGGTAAAGTGACCGTAATACCCTTGTATGGTAAAATGACGAATATGCCCTTATGTTCCGTATGACTAATGTGCTTAGGATTTACATATATTGATATTGGATTAGTTAAGTTTGAGTGACAGGTGGTGGTTATCGTAGGTGATTGATTATGGAAACGTTTCAACTTCAACCCATAACAGGTGTGTACTAACCCTCGTAGTTGCTTAGATTAATATCTGCTGAAAAGCCGAAATGCTAAAATACCGGCATTTCAGGAACTTGTAATGTTGCGTGTGGGTATAGATGCGATAAATATGATAAAATTCGTGTTTGGATCGATGGAACGGGTAAGAACTCAATTTTGTGCACGATGGTAAGTTGGGCCTCAATGGGCAGGAATTGGGCCAAATAGGCTTTTGGGCCCATTTGGGTAAAATTGCTAGAAAATGGAATTTGGAAAAGTTGCATGTTAACACGGTTAGTATTGTTGTAGAATTTGGGTTAAGCAGGCTTAGTGGGCTAAATCAGCATTCGTAGGGCCCATTAGGGGTTTTGGGCCCAAAAGCCCAAATTTTATAAGTGGGTTAAAGATCATTGTTTAAACACTCGAAAATATTGACAATTGTAATGAACATGGAAAACCATAATTTTTGGTAAAATTATGAAAATACCCTTATAATATGAAAAATGACTGTTTTGCCTTTGTGAGCAAGTGACTGACATGGACTGTGTGGTTGACGGATTTGATTGTGAATATATGTTGGTGATATGAATGAATTGACTGTGATTGTTTGATTCAAATATGGGCATGACATTCTGCATACATGACATATTGCATGGGATATGGGTTATATTGATGGAGGAAGTGCTAAAAGGGCTCTGCCCCAGTTTACCGAAAAGGTTTTTGCCCCAGTTTATCAGAAAAGGCTTTGCCCCAGTTATTAAAAGAGGCTAGGCCTTCAGTTATATGATAAAGCAGCTATGCTGCCAGTGGAGAGTTTGGTTGGGTGGGTTGAGTTATTCCCCACATGGAGAGCTTGGTTGGTACGGGTGAAGAGTAGCGGATGGTGGGTCGAGTTGTCTCCCCAAATGGGCTTGCATACATTCATTGACATTACATGTGATATTGAAATGGGATTGCATACATCCATTGACATTACATGTGATATTAAAATGGGCCTAAGGGCCATACCGTTTACAATAAAGGCTTCGGCCCAGTGATATGATTTATGGAAAGGCTTCGGCCAGTATATGTCAAGACTAAATAGGGCTTTGGCCCAAATTGTACTGATACCGTGTTATTTACTGTTTGTTTGTTATTAGGGTTACACACTGAGTTTTCGTAAACTCACCCCGTTTCTAACTGTGCAGGTAATCCCTAAGCTTAGATGGTTTGGAGCTGCGAGGGACTCGGAGATGGCCACACTACTATTTTTGTTTCTTTTAATTGCAATAAGTAGCCGATTTATTTCTTTATAAGTTTTATCTTATTAATATTATTATTTGGTTTTGGGTTGTAATAAGGCCATTTTAATTATTTTTCTGGGATTATTTTATCTTATACCCTATATTTTTCTGATAACAATATGAGTTAGACCTAGGGCGCGTTTCCAAAATGATAATTGTTTTCAAAATAACGCAACGATACAATTAATTGGTTTATCAAAAATATCTACTTAAATGAATTCCAACTCGTTTTTCTCAAAACCTAACCTAGCACCAACGTGTGGCAATGGTTGTGGGCATGTCTAGGATTGGATCCAATCAACAGCTTGGTACTTAAGTAGCCTTCTAGGCTCACCTCCTTTGTTTCGGATACCTACCTGGTGCACAGCTTCCAATCACTTTATTAACTTAGCAAAGACTATCTTTTAAAACACTAAGAAGGACGTTGAAAGAGGTATGGGTTTTCTTAAAAACTTTAATTTGACACGTCATATCCGGCCATAATGTCTTGGCCGGGTTCGGGGTGTTACAAAGTCATTCTCGACCACGGCCAAGGCACACGGGCATGTCTTGTGGCCATGTGATTAAGTCAGTATATATGCCCTATTTTGACACGGCCTAGACACACGAGCGTGGCTTGTGTAACTTTAAAAAATATTTAAGCTTTGAAAAATTTTATATGAACTAGTTTAGTCCCGACCCTTTTCTAATGCATGTTTAAGGTCTCGATAGCCTATATAAGGGACTTTATTGTGATATATGACTATGATTATGGATGATGTTTATGAACTGTTCGTAAAGTATTCTGATTCATCCGGTAACGCCTTTAACCATAGTCCGGCGACAGATACGGGTTAGGGGTGTTACAAATACCCAATAGAGTCTCTTTGCAATCCACAAAAGATATCATCATATGAAACAGTTGAGCTCGAAAAACCTTCAACCCAGAACATAGAGGCACACATGGATGAATTTGATTATGACGATAGCTGGTCTAAGTCAGATGAGTTGTCCTTTTGGTATGGCGATTGGCGTAATAATGAAGGATAGATTTGGTTGAATGGAGCTTTGACAAACTAGTGGAGTGGTAACAACGAATACAATATGCCCAAACATCTGGATGAGCTACATTACAATGCATATGGGAGTTATGACCAAAAAGATAAAAGCAAGTATCCGGAGGAACCCTTACGTGAGCCAAATAAACATCAATCTGAGTGTGACCAAATCTACTAAGCTAACAAGAAAACATCCAACATATTATCAAGCATGTCAGATGAGATGAAAAAAATGATGGCAATGCTCCAAGAGATATTAGAGGCATTATCTCCACAAGGAAAGGTCGTACAAGATGTTCTCAACTTTGACCATGATGACCAATATATTCTCGACAATCATCAGAACTTAGAAGATGGAAATCATCAAGAGTTTTGGAATTAGGGACAATGATGATGAATTGAAGATAACCCAAGGTGCCCCCGATCCAATTGACGTAGAATCAGACATAACAATAGATGTAGTCACTGATGTAAACATAGAAGTATCTGCTAACATGGAGCTTAAACTGATTCTAAATGAAAGTGTAGAAGAGCAAATACATTTTCTGGGCATAGTAGAGAAGGTACTAGCTGAAGAGATCAATGAGTTCGACTTATTCTCATCTGACAAGGGCAACAAAGCTTGAGTGACCAAAAATTCACACGACATGGAGGGAAGGAAGCTCAAGGTAATAATACCCCAAAAAATGATTTGGCGTTGGCTCAGATTTGGCACCAAATGGATTGTAATATGGATATCACATCAGTAAAAAAATAAAGCAACATCATTGGAATCAACTAAAAGGGTTGCTTTGTATATATTGACAGCAAAAAAAATGTCGAATCAAAGTGTCGAGAACCACCTGGAAGTTCTTCTATGATGGCGACATGGATCGTCCCAATTTTTAAAGAACTTCAATTTTTTGTTTTGTTTATTTTATTCATTTATTTTATTTCTACTTTTTGATATTAATTTTATTTGATTTTAGTTGTTTTTCCACAGTAAGTGTAGATAAGATGGAGTGCTAGAACCGAAAAATCAAAAAAGTTAGAAACTGGGCTCGATGTCCCGATATTGCACCCTAATGTCACTACATCCAAGACAAAACACCACATTGCAACATTGAAAGGCCAAGTTTGTTTGAATTCTTTTATTTAGACATTCTATTATCTATTATGAACACTTTTTCATCTTCTTATATTTATATTTATTTTCTTTACATTATACATTATAGTTTTTATCGTAGAATTTATTTTAGATACTTTTTTGTCCACTTAGAGCACACAAATCCTGAGATTATCATAAAACAAGGATTATTTTTTTTGTGTATGATTATTTTTTTTGCACTTTAATTATTGTTTTCTTGCTTAGGGTAGTTTTCTTGTTTGCACTTTAATTATTTCATATTAAGGGCAATGTATGTTCTAAAATGTAGGGGGAAAGTACATAGGATTATTTTTTTTTGTGTATGATTATTTTTTTTGTGTATGGATGTTTACTTTGTTTTAGTTAATTATTTACAAACAAAAAAATGTTATTGTTTTTTTTCATGGTGCTTAGATTATATTAATGATTTTTCATGGTGCTTGGATTATATTAATGATGTGAATAATGGTTGAACATAATAAAGCATGTAATCATTTTTGTCAAACATAATTTTTTTTATTGGTATGAGATAATTTGATTACTTTTAAAAGAAAATTATTCAGTTACTTAGTTAAATTGCATAATAGATTAGATGTACCTAAGTAAGAATGTTTGATGATGTCATATGAGTGTCAAAGTATGCCCAAAGACCAATCATGAGATATTGTAACAAATGATCTTAGTACATCAAACTTCCCCAATGTTTCTGTATTAGCCACAGTTGATTGCTCCACTTGAATGCACCCAAGAGTTTGCCCCATTTTTGTTATAAAAATATTTAAATTATTCCAACATCAACAAGCATACACGTCCCTCTAATATCTTAGGTATTGTTTGGATCAAATTAGGAAGTTTTTATTGTTAGAAATTGTTCGACGATATATTGGGCCTAATTAAGTTTAGAGTCTAGTTGGGTTAGACACCTAAATAAGAAGTAAAAGCCTCTTAATATTATTATATCATTCACAAAATTCGAACTTAAAAATTTTACTTAAATACAGTAAATTTTATTACTACTCGTCTCAATTCAACAAGTTGTGGTATTGCCATTAGCCAATAAGTGGGCCACCCTTTCATAGTCACTTAGTTCAGATTATGAATGTATGGATTCACCAAGTAAGTAATTTTAGGGTAATAATATGTTGAATATATAAATACAAAATATTTAGTAATTTATATTATAATAAGTTATATCTAAAGTCTAAAGTCACTAAATTATTAGTAAGTTTATGTTTTAGTTATAAAAATATTCAAAAGTTCTCATTTAAATCACTGAACTATTTGAAATTTTTTATTTAAGTCATTGTACTATCAAGTATTTTTTAAAGTCTAACAAGTGAGATCCAAACAACGATTCGACGACCGATATGGACCGTATGGTGAATTAGTACCTATCGACGAATAGAATAACATACTTTAGATACAAATCGATCAGATAATTAATCCAAGATTGAAGAAGAAAATTGTTTAAATTTTGGTTCACAAAATCGTGACCTTCAAACTTATTTCGTTAAAAAAATTGAACCGTAAAGTAAAGGGAAAAAAAACTTTTAATTGCTGCAAAAGGCACAAATAGAAAAGATCATACAATAATGATTTCAGCAACCCAATAAATTAAATGAAAACTTTCAAATAATTCAGTAACTATTTTGTAATTTTTTGAAGTTAAGTAAACCAAACATAAACTTACAAATAATTGAATGACCTTAGGTTTAGTTTACAATTTATATTATCTCTACCATGCTTAAAATTTCTTATTGAATTGGTGTTACAAGTTCTACACATAATGAGACTTGAGATTAAGATACTATTTTTAGCTATTTATTATTTAAATTTTTAACAAATATACTTTTTACAATTTTGTTGTGTCATAGTCTAATATATTATAATTAAATTATACGTACAAGAATATAAAATTGATACATACATAAACCTATAAATCTGTTTCCAACTTAAAAACTCAATTCGATTATTTTGAATTTAAATTTAATTCAATAGCAAAAAGTCAATAATTTCAACTCAAAATTAAAAAAAAACCATAACAAATAACTCAAAATGATCTTATCTCATGATGATCCACCAAAAAATCGTTTGATAAACTCAAATAGTTTAAACTAAAAATAGCTACAACTTAAAATTATTTAAACTGCAAAAATAAACCCAAATGTTTAGCTCCGATAGTGCAACATGTATTTAGACAAGCGACGAAATTTACTCTGAAATAGTTATAAACATTTATATATTTGGTTAAATATATATATTTAGATTTAAATACAGTTATGACAGATAATGATAATTACATGTAAGAAAAGTAAAACAAACAAAGACTAGAATTGTCAAATGAAAGGCCAAATGCACCCACTAGACTTTCTACAAATGAAATTTATGTAAGGAAATAAAAATTCCCTCTAGATATCATCAATTTTAAATTATTTTAATAATAAAATTGTAATTTGATTTCTGAAATTTAAAATCCAATTTTATTCTTTCAAAAATGGAAATTTTATAATTTAATCTTTAGAAAAAGTTATAATTTAAATGACCCTCCAGAAAATATTCCTAATTTCTCCCTTGAAACAGTGACGTTTTAGTAGAATCTAAAAATTATAAATTAGTTTATTATTACGACTATTTTTATGAAGGAGACGTAAACTTATGACCTAATCATGATTTGCTCATACATAATAATACAGACCTATCCACTTAAATTAGAAGTTTATATTATATGATATCAATTTACTTGGGTTGAATACTTTGGATTTTTCGAATTGTCTTTGGTATGATTTTTAATTTTTCATATTAATTTTTTGTTTTATATTTTTAAATTTATTTTAACAAAATATTTTATAGTTTTTTAATATCATTTAACAAAGTTTCAAAATTGTTTTCATAAATATTACAGAAAAAACAATAATTTATATACGCTATCTACAAAAAGAATATTTTTTTATATAAACTTTTAAATTATTTTTATTATTTTAAATATAAAATATAAAATAATTGAATTCATTTGCAAAACAAAAAAAAAATAAAAAAGTTTGCTCCCCTAGCACGTCTCTGTCTGCTATTTCTGGCAGGAATTAGGTCTTTTGTTTTTTCAAGTTTTTGTTTCAATTCTTTGACGGCTATATTGAAAAATTTACTTTCTAATCTCTTCAGTCAATTGAAATTCTCGTTCATATATTGATTTCAATTATGTAGTCAGAATTTGCTGGTTTATCAATTAATGAGGAGGATGAGATTTTACAAGTACATGTCGAGCCAAACTCAGAGAGAGAGGTGGAAGCTTTTTGTTTAGTGGGATGTTTTCTCACAGCCAGCATCATTCATTTTCCAGCAATGAAAAGCACAATGGCAAGTCTATAGAATCCTATTCGGAGTGTTCAAATTCAGGATCTTGGGGAAAAAAGGTACTTATTTCAATTTTTTTCATGTTATGGTTATAGAGAGGGTTTTAAATGGATTACCTTGGACTTTCAATAATAATTTATTGGTGCTATACAAGCTGCAGTGGGAAGAGGATCCATTAAAAGTCCCTTTAATTTTTACACCTTTTTGGGCACAGATCCATAATATTCTTACTGCCTTCTTCTCTGAAAATCTGGTAGTACAGCTGGGTAATTTCATAAGGAATTTTATTGAGTATGATGGCTTTAATCTGGGAAAAAATCGTAATTACATGAGGATAAGAGCCCAAAGAGATATTCAACGACCTTTAAAAGGAAAGAAACAGCTTATATTTTATGGGTAGTGCTCATATGTCCGATTTAAAATTCTCTTTTCCGTTTTATTGTGGTTGCTTGGATTATAGTGATTCTTTTTGTGAAGCAAAAATGGCAATGAAGTGAAATTTGCAAAACTGGGGTGGATTATCATTGCGTGCTCAATCTCGAAGAGATATTGCCATGAACAATGTTTGGTTACGTGAGGAAGGAGATGGAGAAAGGGGTGCTAATTGAGTGGGACTTCATATTTTAAGGAATAATTCAGGGGTTCTTGGGAAAAACATTGAAAATAGGAATAATATAGATCCAATATTGGGTATTAATTTGGAAAGGGGATTACCTAATTCATCTCAAGAAGGGGAAAACGTGTGGGAAACATTTCCATACTACCATGGAACATGACCTAGAAGTTGGAGTGTTAATCAGAGAGGAAGGAAAAAAGATGTCTAGAAGGGAGATTGAAGATTCTACCATGGAAAATAATAATGTATTATCGACGGCTACCAAGAGGCAAGCAACTAGGCACAATAAAAATCTTATGTTGGAATGTCCATAGTTTGGGGAACCCACGAAAAATTCAAAGACTTCGGCATATGCTGAAGTTACATAATCCCCAAATGATCTTCTTCTTGGAGACAATTTATTATAAGTCATGGAAAAAGTTCGAAGAAGGTGTGATGTTTTCGATGGCATTGATGTAGAATCAATTGGTCCTCGAGGTGGATTATGCTTGGCATGAAATGGGGACACTAATATCTTGCTTTAAAGTTTTCCAAAAAGGCATATTGATGTGGTAATCAAGGACTTGGATGAAGGTAATAAATGGAGATTTACTGGTTTTTATCATTCTCCATTTCAGCATGATAGAGACAAAGCGTGGATTTTTTTAAAACTATTATATACTGATGGGGATCTTCCATGAATGGTATGTGAGGACTTCAATGAAATTCTGTATAGATTTGAAAAAAAGGGTTGTTTAATTCAAGAGAAGGGGAGAATGAAAGTTTTTTGAAAGGTGTTAGAAGACTGTAACTTAGTGGATGTGGGTTTTTTTTGGGAACTGGTTCACGTGGTAGAGGGAAAATTTACCAATAACAAATATTCAAGAACATTTAGATAGTGGTGGGGCCACTAATGAATGGTTGTCTTTATTTACCGAGTTCAAATTCAACACCTTCCTCATTCTTTTTCAGATCATTGCCCACTACTTATTACTACAAAAAGGGAAGATAAAGGTCAATTTAATATAAGTTTTAAATTCGAAGCATGGTGGGTTATGGAAGAACCATTTTTTCAGGAGGTTAGAAACATTTAGGAAAAGTCAACAGGAGATTTATTGAGCAAGCTAGAAAGTGTTAAAAGAGGTTTGTAAAGATGGGCTAATCAAATTCGATTCAGCAAGAAGGAGGAGATGTTTACCTCTAAATTGGAAAAATTGGTGAAGGAAGAGAGAAGTGATGAAAATCTAGCATAAATCATTGATACAAAAGTTGAACTTAATCTTGAGATTGAAAAAGATTAGCATTACTGGGAACAAAGGGCACAAGTTAATTGGCTCAAATTAGGTGATAGAAATACTACTTTCCACAGACAAGCGACGCAGAGACGAAATACAGACAAATTTAAAGAAATGGAAGAGATAGCCAGATCGTATTTCCAATCTTTGTTTTCTGCTGGAAGAAGGGGAAACTTTAATCATATTTTATCGAGTATTGATCGAGGCATTTTTATGAAGATAACTCAAAACTTAAGGTGAGATATACGAAGGAGGAGATATGAGAGGCACTAAAAGAATTGGGTGCAACAAAAACACGTCTTCAAACCCTTTTTTTATCAAAATTGTTGGCCAATTATTGGGGAATATGTTACATCATTTTGCCTTATTATGAATGAAGGTATGGATCTAAGCACAACCAATAAGACTAATATTGTGTTAATTTCGAAAATTTCAAATCCTTCGCATATTACTTCAGACCTATTAGTTTGTACAATGTGCTTTATAAATTGATGGCAAAAGTCATTTCTCCTAATAGTTACGGATAAATGTATTGACTTGGCACAGAGTGCTTTTGTGCCTAGAAGACTGATTTCTGATAATGTTTTATTGGCTTATGAACTTCATACTTTAAAGCACAAAAGGGTGGGAAAGAACAGATTTATGGCAGTTAAGCTGGATATGGGCAAAGCGTACGACAGGGTTTAGTGGAATTTTGTAGGAGTAATGAAGAAAATGGGTTTTGATTCAGACTGGTTTGATTCAATAATGAAATGTGTAACTACAGTATCATGCTCGGTTTTTAATGGTTATACCGGTCAACATTTCTTCCCTTCTAGACGTCTAAGACAAGGTGACCCTTTCAACCCTTTTTTATTCCTATTTTGTGGAGATGGCCTGTTTAGCCTTATGTGGTCAACAATAAAAGAAAAAGTCACAAGGGGGGTCAAGGCTAGTCAAAGTGTTAATTATACTAAATCTACTATTTTCTTCAATTCTAATACACAAGAGGGAGATAAAAGAATTTTAACCAGAGTGCTTGGAGTACATAGTTCAATCAATTTAGAACGGTACCTAGATTTACCTAATTTGGTGGGAAGAAAGAAGAAAGCGTCTTTTCAAAGCTTGAAGGATTGATTACAGCAACAAATAGATAATTGGAGTATAAAACATCTTTCGCAGGGAGGAAAGGAGGTTTTTATTAAGGCTATTCTCCAATCCATCCCAACTTAATCAATGGCGTATTTTTTACTCCATAAAACCCTTTGTACTGAAATAAAGGGTATAATAATAAATTTTGATGGAAAAAAAATCGAGGTAAAAAGGGTATCCATTCGTGCGCTTGGAGGAAATTTTGTTCATTTAAAGATAAAGGAGGTCTTGGCTTTTGAAAATTTGATAAATTTAACATCGCATTATTAGCTAAATAGGGTTGGCGTCTAATTAATTATTCGAATTCCTTGTTCGCTCGAGTTTTAAAAGCTAAGTATTATCCGTCCTCAAAATTTTTAAAAGCCCAATTAGGAAACTTACCTTCACTCACCTGGAAGAGTGTTTGGTCAGCCAAAGGACTTCTAGAGAAAGGAATCTGCTAGAGGATTGGAAAGGGGGATCGCATTTCTGTTTGGTTCGACATCTGGATATCAGGTGCCGAAGAAGATAGGTTGCAGAATCATAGAAGAAATTTTAATATTGAGTTAGTTTCGGATTTGATTGATGAAGAAAGTAGAATATGGAAAGCAGAGTTACTGGCTAATACCTTTAATGCAGATATTGTAAAAAAAAAAATCATGCAGATCCCTTTGGCGAGGTCAGTGCACGACAATTTCCAAGTATGGGGAGGGAAACCATCCGGAAATTTCTCAGCTAGAAGCGCCTACAAACTATTACAAAAGACTACACTGGTTCCTAGTAATAATAATTTACAGGCCGAAAATAAAACTTTCTACAAGAAACTGTGGAACCGACATATTCCTTCAAAACTCAAAATTATAGTGTGGAAAATCTCCTGGAACTATATCCCTACTTTTTCTAATCTTAAGATTAAACGAGTAGCTGTTGAAACTCGATGCCCCAGGTGTCATCTTAATAAGAAGGACAACAATCACATTTTTTGGTAGTGTCCTACAATGGAGGAAGTATATGGAGGAATTTACAGTTTTCTTGGGTGCTTAATAATAACAATCAAGGAATATGGGAATGGCTCACCTGGGTTTTCAACCGAGGGACAAGCAAACAGTGTCAACTCTTCTGCTGTGGGCTCTGGATTATCTGGACAAGTAGAAATAAGTTCCTTTATGAAAATAAGAACACAACAAGCAGTGATATTTCTAACCAAATTATCAATTGCATATCAAAGTTGCAAGGAGTAGAGGAGAAAATACTTGGCTTAGATTCTAACAGAGATCTCTAGCAGGATGAACAAAGAACGTATGCAGCCATTTAATTTGATGCGACTTTCGACCGACAATATTTCAGATCCGCCTCGGGGTTTATAGTCTGAGAGGTGGATGGGGAAATCTTAGCATCAAAATCGGTACTCCACTCAGACGTTGCTTCACTATTTACGACGGAGGCTCTTGCAGGATTATATGCAATAAGGTTAGGTATTTCCATGGGATTTAATGCATGCATAATATTGGGTGATTCTAGAACAGTTATCAAGAAATGTCAGAGTACAAAATATGATAGATCGATCATCGAAGCATTCATCAGAGATATCCAAAGCTTAAAAACACAATTTCAAGAACTGGGGTTTCATTTCATCCCAAAATCAGAAAACTTCTTCCCTCATTCTACTACTAGAGAGGCATTGAAAAAAGGCGAAGATCATTACCTGGAAGGTGGCACCCCAAGCTATGTTCGAAAAGCAATGGAGAGGAAAAAGATGAGAGCATCAGATTGAAGAATAAGAAACAGTTCTTTTTGAAAACTTGTAGCAAAAGATTAAAGATTTGATGAGATTTGAGAACTCTGCTATTTTCAATGGCTGTAGCGGTTCAGATGATAAGACATGACTTTAAGAAGCCAGCTGTTGTTGTCGACTGGCATTATTAGGAGCAGGTTTCCTTTTTTCAGTTTTATTTTCTTTCTTTGATTTTGGGCCATTTTCGTTTATAGCCTGGTTTATGTTTTGTTTTATTGGACCTATTTTATTTGGACCCAAGTCCAAGATGCAGGAGAACACTTGTTTCTTTTACAACTTTTATTTTTTATAAAACCAGTTGACTTAGTTAAAAAAAATATAAAATATAAAATATTTATATTATAAAAATTAATTTTAAATTAAATTAAAATTAGATTCTATATACCTAATGGATTTCCAATTTTTCAATCATTCTTACTCAACCCTACGTGGATGGTATAAAATAAAGGGTTTAAGATATTGTGGGATTGCTGGGTCATGTCCACGTTCAATCTTTATCCATACAAATGCATGCATGCATTGGTAATATATTATTAATGAATTTTTGAAATTTTTATGTAGACATGTAGAAATAAATATATTTAAAAATAGAATATATTAAATAATGAAATATATTATTTGAAATTATTTGATAATAACACATTAAAATGAAAAAAATAGATTAAAATGTGAGTAAAATGAAATTTAAACACACATATATTGGATTAAGAATATTAAATTAATACAATTATTTTTTATGATGTTGCCATCATTAATCTTGAGTTGGTGTGTATCAAATTAATTTGTGAAACCATCTCAATTAACAACATTATTAATATTTAATATAGAAATTCTCACAATTGATGAAGGTAATAAATTGTGCATAATAAAATCAATATGTATAAAAGAATATTTAAATAAAACTTCGATTGAGTGGTGAAATTAAGGTTTTAGTATTACAATTGGCTTGGGTTTAAATATTATTATATTATTTTTTAATAAAATGACTAAATTATTATTATTTATTTTAAATATGGGAGAACATTTTAGTAATTTTCCTAACCAAATTGTTGTTCTATTGACTTGTGATACTAACTTAATTAGGAGTTTAAATAATAGTATAAATATAATGATACATTATCTAAAATGAAATTAAGTAAATTTATTTTTTTAAAAGTTATTTGACACACAATAATTTATTTTAAATTTCATAAATTAGATTAACAAGTTATAATGTAAATTTAATTTGAATTCTATGTAATGGCGCGATGGTCAGGGTATTTATTATCTCAAGTGTGGCCTAGTGTCATGGGCTAGACTTTTCATCTCGCAATCCATGCGGCCTTAGGCGATTTACACGTCCAAACCCGCCCAAGTCAGCCTTTACGCCCAAAAATGAGGATTCCTTAAAACTCCTCCCATGGCACCAAGCCAAAGAAAGAATGCACACAAAGTATTTGAGTAAATGCCCAAGAATTCTATTACTCTTAAGAATTCAACATACAATGGATGGTTTACAAATGAGGGGAGGCTCTCTATTTATAGTTGAACTCCCCTAGAACCGACGGTCAAGATATATTTACATCGACGGACGAGATTAACGATATCCCATGATTTAAGGGATTTACAAGATATGCCTTATCAAATCTAATCTTTATAAGATATGATTCTCTCATCTTTTAAGATTAGTTGCTTAAAATAGTCTAAGTTGCCATATCTTCGCAATTGGGCCACCTAGGCTTCAATCTGATAGGCTTTTCTAACAATTCTTTGAATCGGGCTAGTTCTTGTAGGCTGAATAATCCTCATCTAATCGATCGACCTCCATGGGGCGCATCTTGTGCCATGGTCACGGGCTTGGAACTTTGGCCCATGACACTAGGTTCAAGTTGCATTAGTTGTTCGGGTTTTGTCATGTTATTGTAATTAAAAAAAAATAAGTTGAATTTATTTATTTTTAAATAAATTAATGATGGGTGACGATTTTTTAACAAATTAAAATTTTCATTATTAATTATATATATTTTTGTATAAAATGCTTGAATTACGGGTAAAGTGAATAATTTGATACATGTCAAAAAAAAAAAGATAGACTATTTGAAAGTTGTATTGGAGTTTAGCCATTTTGACTTCAATAGTTTATGCGGTATTAAAGCATAATAATGCCGTGTGATATACGATAGCTAAACATTTATTTCTACATCAACTGAACGAAAGGGAAAAGGAACCAAGAGAAGAAAAAAGAAAATAAATTTGATAAGCATTTCCAGAAGAACCCAAAAAAAGAATTAAGTGCATTGAAAAGGGTGATTATATTGTCACAGTTGATCCGTGACGCCCAAATGAAACTATCAGCGGTGTTTTCATCCAGCTGTTACTCATCGGCAATCGCTAAGAACGCCTTGCAACCACCGTCTCTCATTACTCTATCCGCCTCCACCTTTTTGCCGCCGCTGTCCCGCCAGCTATCTTGCCGTCATGGCGTTTCATACAACCGCCTTTCGTTTCGCGGGAATTCTTCATTTTCTTCCACCGCCGTATCCGCCTCTAAATCGGACAGTCAATCCCAGGTGATCCTCCTCTTGTTTTTGGTAAAAAATTCAATTATTTTAACAAAATGCTTCTGAATTTAATTTCTTTTGGAATTTGGTGCTTGTATGCATACGAACAGTTAAGATAGGTTTTCTTTTTTGTTAGTTACGAGGTTGAATTATAAATTTTGGAGCCAGATAGCAATTTTACAAATACTTCTGGGGGCCAAATAGCAGTTTTACCCATATTTGAAGTAGTGGCCAAGACCCTGCCTTGCACCTCTGCTGCCGTCCCTGCTTCTACGAATAGTGTTAAGAGAATGCCAAGTTTTAATCTTTTAAAAAACTTCATCGATTTTGTATTTTAAACAAATAATTTTAGATATTTTTTTTCATGCTTAATATAAGACTCCAGATATCATCAGAAATTCATATAGGATATAAGCATCACCTTTTTTTTCTTTTTCATAAAAATAATTAATTAATGCTTGGACTCATACCTGAATTGTTTGATAGTGCGTTATAGAGTACTTAATATGCTATGGGATTTACACTTCTAATAGTCTTTTGGAAAATTTTCTGTGATTTCGTTTCATAAAGTTCTATGAACTATCAACAATCAACATAAAAATACAATTGAAGTACTAATTTTGCTCCCACAAAATTAAAATTTTTAATAGTTTGTCAGCGCTAAATTGAAAAATATAATGAAATAATAGTTTTACCTTCCACAAAATGAAAAATCATCAAAATGTTAGCATTTCCCACATTTACATAAATCAATTTTTGGAATTTTGAGCATAAAAATTTATAAGCTTTCATCATTGTATGAAAAATGTGAAAATATATATGATGAGGAAAAAAAAAACCAACCATTTAGATAATTTTACCATCACTGACATAAAGTACTATGTCTGTCCCTAATTGAGCTCCCCTATCAATTCCATATCCCACTCATGCCTTTCATTTGTAAATACTCAAAATTATATATATGGTCCCAAACTTCTTAATTTAATTATGAAATTAAATGTTGGCCTAAGGTTGTATTCTAAAAAAAATTATAATTAGTACAATCAAATATATGACAGAATGTAATCAATAGAAGGAAAATAAATTATGTTGCAAAGTTGTTTGAGTTGGTCACAATAGCTGCCAAGGCAATTTTTTGCCACTTCAATATGAATATCTTCAAATTCAACTTCGCTTTTGTCAAATTATTTGCATCTCAACCATCTTACTTGATATATCTGTTCAGGGAAGTGAATCATTTTTCAGGGATACCTTGAGAAGCATGGAAACGGTTTACTTAAATAGAAATCCTACTGCAAAATCCATTTTGAAACTTGTCAGTTCCGTTGATGATGAACAAATTTGCTATGATCATCTGGCTTTCAGGACCTTTGGGGTATGCTTTGTTTACTTTCAAACTGTCTGGGAATCAATTGTACTTCATTATTTTGTATCAACTATTGAGCTCTGTAAACTTTCTGGTAAAACTTAGGTAAATGGTTATGGGATTAACTCCTTGGCAAGTCTTTTTCTGGATTATGGGTATACCCCAAAGGAGGAACTAAGATTTCCTGCTAAAAAGTTGAAGGCATTGTGGTTTTCTCCTCCCAATAGTTCTTCTCAAGATGGTGGCAGTGGTGTTAATGGGCCCTTGCCAAGAGTATTTATTTCAGAGCTTCTTGTGGATCAACTTAGCCCCAGAGCACAGGTATGTCTATTAGTGGTGCGTTATAAGTCAACACAATGTCAAATAGTTATGCCTTTACCTATCTCTGATATAGAAAGATACCCAAGTTTTTGGTCTAGAAATCCGGCTAAAGATGCTATTGTGAAGTGCCATCATAATTTGCACCTGATGTCCAATTCACTGTGTTCTCCTATGTTCTTACTTTTTTTACTTTGTCATTGCCGGTTCAGGAAATTATTAGAAAATACACCAAAAAAATCTGGTAGTGGAAATAAATATGTAGCTCTTGCAAGTGCTCTGGGATCTTTAACATGGGAGAAGCCTTTGTATTCTGAATTTCAACAATTGGCAGGGTACTCTCTTGATTGCGTTTATTTCATTGAGCAAAGAATTTTGAGCACTTCACAACATAATATGAGTTGGCTTTACCTACCGCATCTTAGTGCTATAATGCCACACTTCCTACAATACTTTTATTTATAAACAGGCCTCCATTTATGAATGCCTACTTACATTTATTTAATGCTCAGGGAAAGTGAATATGCTGCCTGGACCCTTGTCAATGGGTATGCACTCAATCATGTCACTATTTCCACACATCGGCTGAAATCTAATTTGAGAAATATCAAAAGCCTCAATGAGTTCATCGAAAAGAATGGGTTCAAGTTGAATTCTGATGGCGGAGTTTTGAAAGGTTTGCTACTTTTACAAATGTGTATTACTGTTTTATTAGAAACTGCTCCTATGCTAGCATTGTGGAGGAACAAAATGCTGAAACTTTTTGAGAGCGAGATTCTACACATGATGGTTTCCATCACAAGGCATGTTAATCCTAGCAACTAGCTAGTAACTAGTGACGCAATTTCATTGCACACTCCCTTTCTCCTTGTCAGTTAGAAAAAGCGGTGGAGAGTTATTTTATTCAAACATCAACATTCTTGATAGATGCATACAACCAGACTTCCTTCTCCCCGTCCAATGTGATAGAAAAGGACTAGGGATGGTGTGAAGTAAGTGGAGTAAGCTAAAGACTCATAAAAGCGGGTCTTACAAAGTATGAAATGTTAGTTTTTGGTTCTAATAGAACAAGGCCTTTGACATTATGGCACAGGGAAGGGAGCTTAATGAATGAGATTGTTTAAATGCTATATATCATTGGTGTGTGTTTTTTGTAATCATGCCTGAATTAAGGCTCTCTATAGCCTGAAAATACTTTGCACAAACCATATACTAGAAATTAGTAAAGCTATTCGAGGAGCTTTCAAAGTTTTCATTTCTCGGATTTCACCAGCAATTAAGAGGCTAAGATTAGATGCTTCTCTGTATTTTTTTTAAGGCACTTTAGAACGTGCAGTAAAATAGTTATATGATTTAATGCATGCATTTTGTGTGTAGCTTCAAATTCATGGGTAAAATTTATTATTCTCTGATCCTCCTTGTAATGATCAAAGTATTAGAAATCTTGAATGAACATTTACTTGGCACAGCTAAGATTATTATTCTGCCATCCTAGCAAACTGTTAAACCTTTAGCTGAGGCTAAAATTTTCTTAAGAATATTTTGAATGGCAAAGCTATTTATCTAATTAGCTTATAAATGGTTTTTTATATTTCCCTTCATTCTTCAACCCCTTTTGCTGTTCTAATCACAGCTTTGTGGGTATACTCTTCTTTTGGCAAGTATTGGATATTGGTTTTTAAATGGATTTGAGAATTCAATGTGTTTACTTCCTCGATTTCAGTGAGTCCAGATGGCCTTCTGCTGCAAAGTTCAACTGTAGCGGATTCAATGCCCTTCAGTTTTTCTGACGGTGTTGATGAGTCTGTTCCCTGTTCGTACATTGAGTTTGCTGAACGCCTTGTGCTGCCTCAATACAAAAATCTGTCTGAGAGTGAGGTATTTACAATGTTTTAGGTGTTTGTTAAGATATTATCTCCTCTAAGACACAAAGTGCAAGTACAAAAACCTGCAATGTAAAGATGTCCAGTTGTGGACTCACAGTTATTACCGTTGAATGGTTTTATGGTTTGTACTTGTTTGTTGAAGTCAGAAATTCCCTGATTATTGACTAATGTGCAAAAATTAATACTAAAAACAGAGCACGGGTACTGATTACTTTTATAATGAGACAGATCAAAGAGTCCCACAGGCGAGATGGATTTGAGGTTGGAAACGCTGATAAAATCTTTGAGAGCACATCCAAAGAGCAGCTTACAAGGAGAGCTTGATGGGGGTGCGTAGCTACATCTTTACCAAGACCATGGCAATTCAAGGAAAACTCTAGGCAGAGGTTGCTTAATAAGTTAGTCTTCTTTTCAAACATCTTAATGTAAATATATAACGTCATCATTGTTGGAAGTGGAAAAATAACTGTATTGAGTACAATAAATGAAGAGTTAATTTGAGTTGGTAAATTTTAGTAATTAGTATCTGTTCAACTCTATTTTTGCTTTCGTCCTTAATGCTCTATTCTTATCTGCTAACTTTATGTCCTCAACTATCCACATCTCAATTGTGTAATAGGCAGTAGGAGCCAAAATCTCACCATCAATAACTGTTTTCAAGGTTTAAAAGGGTTTAGAGTTGGCATAATTGAAGTAGGGATATTTTGCACGGAATTTTATATGGAATCACAAACCATATGTAACTAAGACTCGGTATTTATAATTCCATTGTAGCTACATGCAACTCTACCCTTTCAGTCATTTAGATACTACCAAGGAACAAGCACTTGTATGCATCAGGGGAAGTAGGAAAGAAAAAACAAGCTAATCTTTTTAATATTTCCAAATAGATTAAAACAACAGATGATAAATATGGCATTTTGCTCCATAAGCTTTTTACTTGCCCTGTCCGTCCCGCTGGGAGGCTAACATCCTAAACATGATATAACAGCAAACATGTTACCGTGTTGTTTTTTCCCATTGTCTAGGAAGAAACGCTTTGATAGAATACATCTATACTGAGAGAAAAAGGGGGAAAATAAATAATTGATGAAAAGAGGTTGGGAAAAAGATAATTTAACTAGTCAACATTATGGTTTACCATTGGGTTTTGGTGATTGATAAGGATATTGATGGTGATAGGGAGAAGCATGGGAACCATTTGGAATGGAAAGACTCCAAGACCATGGCAATTCAAGGAAAACTCTAGGCAGAGGTTGCTTAATAAGTTAGTCTTCTTTTCAAACATCTTAATGTAAATATATAACGTCATCATTGTTGGAAGTGGAAAAATAACTGTATTGAGTACAATAAATGAAGAGTTAATTTGAGTTGGTAAATTTTAGTAATTAGTATCTGTTCAACTCTATTTTTGCTTTCGTCCTTAATGCTCTATTCTTAGCTGCTAACTTTATGTCCACAACTATCCACATCTCAATTGTGTAATAGGCAGTAGGAGGCAAAATCTCACCATCAATAACTGTTTTCAAGGTTTAAAAGGGTTTAGAGTTGGCATAATTGAAGTAGGGATATTTTCCACGGAATTTTATATGGAATCACAAACCATATGTAATTAAGACTCGGTGTTGATAATTCCATTGTAGCTACATGCAACTCTACCCTTTCAGTCATTTAGATACTACCAAGGAACAAGCACTTGTATACATCAGGGGAAGTAGGAAAGAAAAAACAAGCTAATCTTTTTAATATTTCCAAATAGATTAAAACAACAGATGATAAACATGGCATTTTGCTCCATAAGCTTTTTACTTGCCCTGTCCGTCCCGCTGGGAGGCTAACATCCTAAACATGATATAACAGCAAACATGTTACCGTGTTGTTTTTTCCCATTGTCTAGGAAGAAACGCTTTGATAGAATACATCTATACTGAGAGAAAAAGGGGGAAAATAAATAATTGATGAAAAGAGGTTGGGAAAAAGATAATTTAACTAGTCAACATTATGGTTTACCATTGGGTTTTGGTGATTGATAAGGATATTGATGGTGATAGGGAGAAGCATGGGAACCATTTGGAATGGAAAGACTCCTGTGTCCATTCCTTGAAAGTGAGCTGGCTTGAGCTCGGGTACCATTTCTAGTGAGTGGACTGGATCCCACTCTTTCAGCTTGCATTGTCTGGAAATAATATGATGAGCTTGCCATGTCCTTGAGATTTGGTAGAGGCTTCAATACTTCCACCACTTCACTCATTAGGGGTCTAGCTTTTGGATCACGGCTTAGACAGTGAGCAGCAAGCTGTGCAGCTTTCTGAGCACCTTTAATAGAGAAGTGACCTTCAAGCCTAGGATCAATCAATCTATAGAATCTTCTTCTCTCACCAAGATGAGGTCGAGCCCATTCCACAAGATTGTGTTCTCCATTAGGTCGGTTTTTGTCCATGGATCTTCTACCAGTCAACATTTCAAGTAGAACCACACCAAAACTGTAGACGTCACTTCTCGAGGTAAGATGTCCTGATATAGAATTATGTTTTGTTTGAATTAGAGAAGGAAAAACTAAATAAAGTGCTCCTTTTTCATACAGATAAGCATTTCTTGACATCTCCAAGTTAGTTGAGTAGGCCAAAAAGATGTATTACAATAAATCTATAAAGAAGAAATTTTAGAGGTCATCAACGAAACTAACTGCAAAATCCACATTGACGGTGAAAAAGTTTCTAACATGCCAGGTAATCCAATGATGTCCCTGAAAAACATCTTAAATTATTAACTGATATCATAAACTCGAGCTGCCCCCACTCCTGTTAAATAGATACTGCTTCAATGGGATGGAGATGTCAGCAGGCCAAGATTCCATTTAAGGAGCATGCAACTGCATTCTACAAGCAGTTACACCAGAAAATAGTTCATTGTTCATCAGCCAAAGTGCGATAAGTATCTGCATCTGACAGAGTTTCTGATTTTCTTTAACTGCCTATCTCAAGGAGGTAAGGCTTTCAATACACAGTTACACGTTAAACCACTAAATTTCTTACTATTACACTTAACAGTGGCTCCTAAAAGGTCAGGTAACATATAAAGAACCCAATAACGATTAGAGATTCAAGAATCAAGCCAAAGGAGGAAGAAGAGCTCGCATGAGCCCAAGTGCGTAAAAATTAAAAAGAATACTGCATGCTGTTAAAAAATGCAAATAAGAAACATCATAAAGCAGACAAATCAGGTTACAGCTACCTTGCATATCTTTTAACTGTCAAGTATAAAGTTGAGAGAGCATATAAAATAAGGAAGGGAAGGGTAGAGTGGCCAACTTAATCCAGCATCTCCTTTCTATTAAAGCTTACCAGTCATTACATATTCAGGGGCTGCATAGCCATATGTTCCCATCACACGGGTTGATACATGGGTTTTGTCTCCCTCGGGACCATCTTTAGCAAGCCCAAAATCAGAAAGCTTTGCATTATAGTCCTGTAACGGCATATTATTAGGTGTAAACCATTCCATAGAAATAATTCTTGCTTTTTTTCTTTTTTTTTTGGGGGGGGGTAAATAGAAAACTTCACTGAGGTGAAGTTTTTGGCACATACTGCATCTAGTAGGATATTGGAGGTTTTGAAATCCCGATATATCACAGGCCTTTCTGCCTCTTCATGGAGAAATGCAAGACCTTTTGCAGCACCTAGTGCAATTTTCATCCTTATGGACCACGGAAGAGGCAACGATCCTGCATAATTTGCAACAAACAGAATTACAGTGTTATTTGAAAACATAAAACCCTTGATCAGAGCATATAGCTATAAGAAATATGCAGTATATCAACACCAAGAAGTAATTCAAGTCCAGTCTAAGAGGTCAATGTTTTCTAAAGTAGATGGCAGATCCATTATTTTTGGAACTCCAATCTACAATAGACCAGAGATGATATTTGTTGTATATTCTAACTCAATACCTCTAGAAGATATATATAGCAACGACTGAAACCCAACTTATCATAGTTTGCAGGTGAACATTTATGATGCCTTAAACTGAATATTCTACAGTGAAAAATCATTCATAGACAATATAGCTGCTACATACTTCTGAAGAGGTGGTTCTCCAAGCTTCCACGAGGCATAAACTCATACGCCAACAGTCTCTGATCATCTTCAATGCAATAACCAATAAGCTTAACCAGGTTAGGATGTATGAGATCACCGAGATAATTCACTTCGGCCTGCCAAATTGATGATCCAAGGAACAACAAAGATTAGGTGTTTAGGAGAAACAGAAAGAAAAAGTCAGGCACTGATATGATATAACAAGAAGAAAAGTTGAGGCAATGTGCAAACCAGCCATTCTTTATGTCCCTGGAGGCCATCATGGTTGAGTGTTTTAACAGCAACAGTAAGCCCAGTTCCTGGTTTTACTGGAGCAGTTCCATTTTCTTCAATCCATCCCTTGAAAACACAACCAAAACCACCTTCACCAAGAAGACTCTCAGGTCTGAAGTTTCTTGTTGCCAACTTTAGATCATTAAATGTGAACTTCCGTAACCGAGATGCAACTTTAAGCTCATCTTCAAGTTTGGATGTAGATGAACTACTTTCAGCATTGCTAGTGGTTGTGGATGAGACAACTGGAGCTGCCGGTTGATCTTTACTTGTATCATAGGCAGATTTGCTATCTGTTCATCAATGCACAAATTTAACACGTTAGAAGATAAAAACTATATAGAACTCCACGAGGAAAAACATAATGTAGGGAAAATCTGGGGTTTGCACTGTGGGAACTCGAGTTGCCACAGATGGTCAAAATGCTGATAATATAATCCCTTTTTGAGTATAAATGATTGTAAAGCATCTTTGAGTTTCTCCATGCTTTTAACATTATATCTTTTCTCATCAACAGCGTCATTGCTGCCATTACTTCATCTATAACCTCTTCAAAAAATCATTTAAAATTAAGCAGTAACCACAATAGGTTTTTCTTCACATACACACTTTTCATTTGCTGCTATATCATGCATGAGAGTTAAGCAAACCACCTAATTAGTCGGTGGACAAACATATATTTCAAATTCTCCACTCAGCAACTGATTTGTTACACTAAGAATGAAAGTTTTCAGTTTCCAAACTGAGTCATTCCACATATCAATATGGAAACCATGAATGTAAGACAAGTTAAAAATGTTATGACGTGAGAAAATAAGAGTGCAAGAGAAAATGGAGTCAAATTCTTTGGTCTTCACACTAATTCTTTGGTCTTCACACTATATCGCTATGTCCAAATTTCAATATCACTCATGAGAACAAGGGTTTAAGAACAATATAGGAGAGTGATTTCCACATTTCATAATAGTTAAGTAGCTCAAGGTTGGAGTTAAACTCATTTGATTAAATAGGTTTCCAACATGTATTATGATTTTCTAAAGATGGTTAACTAGTTAAAATCTACTAATTAATCCCAATCATAACTAGAGAAAAATTCCATTGCGAGCAATTGGTAGTCCTTAAGCTGGATGCAGCATCTTACAGGCTGCACCAAGCTAAAATAGCTTCTTACAACTAGCATCACAGCATTCGCATCAATAAATGATCATACAATGAACATATCATTTCATCCAGCAAAAGAAGCCAAAAAATAAAACAAAATAGAGAGAACACCATTCAAAGTAACAAAAGGTAAACAAAAAGGGGGGGGGGCAAGTTCTACAATCTAGGAGAAGAGTACAAGAAAAAAAAAGCAATAACATCTAGCAAGAACAAAATGATAAAAAAATATACCATAATTGGTGCTGGTCCCACTAACAGAACTATCAACTTTGGATCTTGAAGAAATGCAGCTTCCAATGAATCTCAACTTAACCCAACACCCTGTTTCTTCCACAGCAGCTTCATCATCAAGATCTTCTTTTTCACTGTTTGTCTTCTTCTTCCTTTCCTTTGATTTGCACGTATCCCAAGACTTCACCTTTCCTTCCTGAAAACCTAATCCCATCTTCTCTCTTCTTCTAACCCTAAAAATTTCTCATACCATCGTTACGGAAAAAGCAAAACAAAAACCCACCAAAACTGAAGGAACCCAAATTTTAAAAAATGTTAAATACCCAAAACCCTCACTTAAAAAAAGAAGTAAAAGGCTGGAAAAGCTAAAACAAGAGAAACCCAATTGTGGAAAGACGCAGATTAAAATTAAGCAGGGAAAATAGAGCAAAAAAAAGAAAGAGTAGGAATGTTTTATGGAATCTGGAAATGGTAAAGAGAAACAAGTTTGTTAATTTGTTTTTCCATTTTGGGTTCTTTATTTTAGGAGATGGAATTAATAAATCTCACTTGAAAGCAAGAAAATGTACTCTCTCTCTCTTTCTCTCAAAATGCTGAATAGATGTAAAAGTTACTTAAGTTTTGGGTAAATTCTATATATAGTCAATCAACTATCAAAACTTTTTTATTTTACACAGTTAAAATAAAAATTTACAATTTAAATGCTCACATTATATATTTCAGTTATTTTAATTATTTCTGTTAAAATCACAATTAAAAAACTGAGATAACAGATAAAAATAATATAATAATAAAGTTTACCTTCAACTTATATCTATTACATTGATTTACTTATAATTTTAAAAATTTAATACTCAAAATTTACAAATATTCTCAATTTAATCCTAATTTTAATTTCTCACCTCGGTCCCTCTCCCTCTCCCTCTCCCTCTCCCCCTTCCCTTCCCCAACCAGACCTCCTCCACCATTGTCCCGTCCCCCCTCCCCCACCCCCCACCCCCACCCCCACCACAGTCCCTCTCTACTGTGGTGGAAACTCTCAAAGCCGAAGGGAGGACGGCAGTGGTAGAAAAAGGACAGATGAGCTCAAAACATCACCATTAACTCCCAACTCCGCAGCACATTGTTTTTGTTTGTAATATGTTGGGTTCCTTATGATTTCATGCTTGTTTTCCCTTTAGAAAAAATCTCACTAGGATTCCCTTAATGGTGTAGATTAAATGTTCAAACATATGATGGAATGAGAAAATACAGAATCCCACTATATCATCTCTGTTAAAACTCGGGAATCTCACTGTGTGTGTGTTAAAGATATTGCTATTTAAGCCTTTCACCTCTTTCTTTTACCCAAATCAAAAGAACTTTAGTCATTGATCGTATAGCCGCACACTCGTTGACCTGCTTCCAGGTTCAAGATGCAAGGTTAAAAGTTGAAAGGCCATTCATTGTTGCAAAAAACACAAATTCACTTTGCTTGGTTGCTTCTTCACCCTTGATTACTGCTCTGCAGACCTTTACTTGGTTACTGGTATGCAGTAAATAAGAACGCGTAAAAACCTATGCTTTTCTTGCTTCTTCGCAAATGATTACTGTTGTTGAACCGCAGTGTTCCTCTTCTATTATTGATCATTTGAGACTTTTGTGTTACTGGCATTTCATAGATTTGCATGCTACACCTCTCAATCTTAACCGCAAATCAATGAACAACCGAAATTTCAACGTGGCTCAGCACTACTGAACTTGCAACAAGAAATAAGAAACAAACAAATGGGTCAGGCCCCCGAATTTTAGCCATCAAAGCTTGATGTCAGGAGCAGCAATGTCAGATGAATTTAAGTTTGGATTCCCATCCGATGGCTTATCGGTCATTACAAACTAATGGTGGTTGGGGAGGTCCGGTGGGGGAGGGGATGAGGGACGTGGTTGGGAGATTTTAAAATTAGGATCAAAATGAGAATATTTGTAAAATTTGAGGGTTAAAATTTTAAAATTATGACTAAATTGATATAATATATAAAAGTTGAGAGCTAAATTTATTATTATACAGTTTTTTAATCGTCACCTCACCTGACCGAACTATGTTACGTGAGTACTTAAATTACAAACTTTTTATTTTAAGTGTCTAAAATGAAACGTTTAATAGTTAAGTGATTATATATTTAATTTACCCTTATTTTTTTAATGTAGGGCTGAGGAAATGATTGTTCACCTTTAAATCTAAAATATGATGTAAAATTTAAGAAATGCAAATCATTTATTGTATATTTTATTGTCTTCTTAAATTATTATTCTGTAAAAGGGATTTAGTAGGATAATAATAATAATAGTATGTTTTACGATACTAATATGTTCTTTAAGATATATTACAATAATAAAAATATTTAGCAGTGACTAAAATATTTTTTCTAAAGCATTCTAGTATTTAATAATTATATTAAACTCTTATTAATTTCGAGGATGAAGTTAAATTAGATCCTAACTAAAGATAAAAGTTTTAAATTCAAAACTATGTTGGAGGAATATCTAACTTTTTACCAATAAGGTAAAAGGTTAAATAATAGCCGTGTTTTTTTTTTGGAAATTATATTTATTATTGGTATAAGCTGAAAATTAAAAAAAATTGAGAAAGTGAACTATTTTTTTAATTTATCGATTTACATTATTTTTTTAGGGAGAAAGGAAAATGCGTTCTATTAAGCGCGACTTACTTTCACTTTGTTAAAAATTATTTTTTTCTTACGGTTGAAAATTAGAAGTTTGTAAATTTATTTTTGTCCATATTTGAGATAAATATTGTTATAGTTTTAAGGTATGTTTGAATTTACAGTAATGCCATGGAGATGGGTGACCTACAAATTTCATCTGACATGTGAGTATGGAGCCATCACCCGAGAAGTCGGATCGCGTTGCAACTCAAGGTTCCAGTTAACGATGATTATACGATCTCGGGTTAAAGTGTAACCAGGGTTTCAAGTTTACAAAGGTTATGCTATTAAGGGATGGAGCATAATTGGGCCCCAGTTGACAGTGATTATGCGGACACGATGAATTTTTCTTCGTCAGAGGAGGATGCTTTATAAAACCCAAACAGAAGTACAAGAAAGAAAAACCAGTGATGTTTTAGTATAATCGAGTAATTCGTTTTATTCATTTCCACTAAAGGCGATGACATTATTACTTAACCTGGAACAAAATTGGGGTGTAACAGGTTTTACTACCAAGGTCACTGCCTTTGGTGGAGATGGGTAACACAAATTACTCGATTGTACTGGAAAGCCCTTGTGTTTTTCTTCCTTACACTTTTGTATGAGGTTTATAAAGCATGCTCCTCTAACGAAGAGAAACTCGTTGCCGTGCCCGTATAAACACTGCCAACTAGGGCCCCATGTAATGCCTTCCACTCGATCCGATCAACCAGATCCGAGTATTTGGTGTCACTTCCTTAAACAAATGTAACCTAGACTCTTCTATTCGCTTATGTACTAGACGAGGAATGACTTAATAAAATTTCTTTAATCTCTTTTTCCTGAAATACCTCATATATATTATTATGATTAACTCTTTGTACAATGCATGTTTGCCTTTACATTCTTAAATAAACTGTAAAGACCATTACTTAAGATTTTGCCTTTTCTATTACATGTATTTGAAGTATTACTTAATATCTTATGAGCAAACTTCAACTTCGCCTAATGGCTTTTTGTTTGACTTAGTCGATATCATATAATCCAAAAGCTTTTCATATAGATTTCTCTTTATGCTTTCCTTTTTCTTTCATTCTTCTTCTATATGTATATCAGCACGAACCACTGCTCCTATGGCATAGTCGTGGCATCGTCTCTCGTCTCCCATCTTTCTAACAGATCCTATAATTAGAGGCATCCGTAATAAGTTCATAAGAACTTAGTGAAACATTATCATAAATTTATTCATCATTTTACATTAAATATAAATGATGCACTTTACTTTATGGAACCGAACAGACACTCATCAAACTCAGCAGGAACATGTGTTATATCTTTACATACATTGTATTCCTTCATATTCTGTAAACAATCTTACCTTAGTTGTTATCACACATATTACTTACAAGTTGTACTAGTAACTTACTCTCCATTCTTTCATTGTCTCAAGCTGGACAATAGCATTTTATTCATAGTCAACCACTTTGGAGTTGCCACTGAATCTTTGTCCCGAGTTCAATTCATAAACTACGCCACTAAAGCATATTCTTGACTTCAGATGTCTTCCCTTATCTCTGAAAGCTTCAGACACTCGCTTGATCAATAGATAGCCATGAAGATGTCCACTTGACTTAGATAGCCATAGAGGCATCCATACATCATTAGATAGCCATAAAGGCATCTAGATACACACAATAGACTTTGCCACGAAGGCGCCTTTAATAGAATCAACCACAAAGGCTCTTTTCATAAAGAATTAGCCAAAAACTCTCTTTTCATATCAAGATCAGCCAAAAAGGCTCTTCTTACATCAGAATCAGCCACAAAGGCTTCTCTATGATGATTTTGCCACAAAGGCTCACACGTAAAAGAGAACAACTACAAAGGGGTACACTTATAACATATTCTTCCATTAGGGCTCACATATAACATATTCAGCCATAAAGTTTAACACCCCTTACCCGTCCAGGTTGTCAGACCCAAGTAATAAGATGCTACGACAAAATTCAACAATACAATAAATGCCTTACTTAATGAAAATTCAATTATTTATCAAAAAATTATGGATATAATTAAATATATTAAATAATTAGAATTGTACAAGGACCTAATTACAAAATACAAACATATAGTAAGCCTAGATTGTAAAATTATGAAGTTAAAAGTTAATATTGGAAATTCACAGATGGTATCTATACCAAATCGATACCTTTTGAAAATCGATACCAAAATTCAATTATTTTTACTTGAAAATCAATGTTATCGATATTTTATGAAAAAAGTATTGATACTTAGATAAAAATCAATACCATTTTGGCATTCTATTTGTTTTAGAACTGTTTATATAGTCAAGTATCAATACCAATGCCAAAATATCGATACCTAACATCAAAATGGTAAATTTTCATCTTTTAAGAGTTTATACCATGCCAAATTTACCTAGCAATCAAAAGACAATAATATCATCTATCCCAACACTTAAAACTTAACCAATGTGCCCTCATTGACACAACAGTTGAATATTTGAAATAATATCACATTTCACACCAACTAACAACATTCAAATTCATATATTCATACATAAAGCATACATATAAAATTACCATATTTCAAATGCCATAATAAAACCTTTCTAAATGACCAAAATCAAGTTCACATGGGCATATACATGCCAAAACTAAAATCATATATATATGCAATTACTTATCTACTTTGTACTAATTAAAGTTATACCACATGAAACCATTACTCAATTTATGCAACTAACATATTTATTAAATTCATACTAACATATATAAACACATTAATTATATATATTTTCAACCAAAACACAAAATGTCCATTAACATAAAAAATAGGCTTATAACTTAAAAGACTTCTAAGGTGCATACATGCCAAGAACCAAAATAAAACATCACCAAGAAGTTGAGTCTGAAATTATCTTCGGATGTTGAGTAAATGTACGAACCAAAATTCCTAACTTGCACATGAAATTTAAAAGAACATACTGAGTATAACTCAATTGCATTTCTGTAATACAAACATTACTAACAAAATATTGTGCATATAAATATTCAATTTAAGATTATAAGTTTCTATATAAATATCAATTCAAATGTGCAAATTCATAAAAATACTATCTATTATAAGCACTCTACTAATGTTAATAAATGACAATTTCCATTCATACATATCCATTTCATATATATATCATTCTCCATTACAATTTCATTTCATATTCTTTCCATTTCAAATCGATACTCAATTAGTTTGGCACCTAGTGCCTCATCAGATAAATTCGAAGCAAATAATTGCAACCAGTGCTAAAATAAGTTGACACCCAGTGTCTCATCGATTAAACCAAAGCAAATTGGCACCCAATGTGTAACACCTCTAACCCATTTCTGTCACCAAATTAGGGTTACAGAGCATTACCATACAATCAGAAACATTCAAACTTAACTTCATTCAATGACATAAACAAATTATAAACCAATCATATACATACATATCATCCCTAAATTGAGCTCTCGAGGCCCTAAAAATACCTTAGAAACGATTTGAGACCAATTTGAAATCATTTGGAAAGTTTAAGAAAAAGTAATAGAAATTTGGAAATAGGGTTCATACGACCATGTGCCTCACATGACTAAGACACAAGCCCGTGTCTCAGGTCGTGTAACCTTCGAACTAGGGACACACGGTTGTGTCCTCACCCGTGAAACTCTCTAAGTTGGGTCATACGGCCATGTCACACGCCCGTGTGCCAGGCCATGTAACTCTCTGAGTTTCCCTACATGCCCTTGTGCCAGGTAGTGTGCTAGGCCATGTAACTCATTGACTTGCATACAAAGGAACTCTCAAATGACACACGACCGTCTTGCAGGCCATGTGCCCCACATGGCTGAGTCACATGCCCGTGTCTAAGGCTGTGTGGACCCAAATTTTCCTAAAATCAAGCCATTTCCAATATCATTTCATGCATAAACATTTAGGTCTTTTGTGTACATTTTCAAGGCACCAAAACACTATCAAAACATATATATAATTTCCATTTCAAGAATCTTAATTCAACTTGTAACACCCCTAACCCGTATCCGTTGCCGGATTAGGGTTACAGAGCATTATCGTACAAATAAAATATTAAAACATACATTTCATACATCATTGAAAACTTATTATAATACATTCATTCACATACATATCATCCCTTAATCCAACTCTCGAGGCCCTAGAAACACCATAGAAATAATTCGGGACCAAATTGGAAACATTTGGAAAGTTTAAGAAAAAGTTAGAAAAATTTAACTTCAGGGGTCACATGGTTGTGTGGCTAGGCTGTGTGCCTCACACAGTTGAGACACACGATCGTGTCTCAGGCAGTGTAACCTTCGAGCTAGGTACACACTGCCGTGTCCCAGCCAGTGTCCTCACTCGTGTAACTCTCTGAGTAGGGTCACACGGCCATGTCACACTCCTATGTTTCAGGCCATTTAACTCTCGAAAGAGCCCTACATGCCTGTGTGCGAGGCCGTGTTATTAACTGACTTGCATGTAAAAGAACCTACAAGAGACACACGGTCATGTCTCCAAACCGTGTGTGACACAAGCTAAGCCACACACCCGTGTCTCAAACTGTGTGGACCTAAAATTTGCCTAAAATCTAGCCATTTCCTACTAATTCATGCATGATCCTTTAGACCAATTGTGCACATATTCAAGGCATCGAAACCCTATCAAAACATACATATAAATACCAATTCAAGAGTCCTAACTCAACTAACTAATAGGCTATTCAAGGCACCTCAATGACACAAACGATCAAATGATACTAATAAACCATTCTCATCTATTATCAAAAGTGACCAAAAGTACTTTCTAAAGCAAGAATTATAACCTATTATGCATACATGACACCAAAACACAAACACATTTAGTTATTACTTACATATTCATCAAACACCACTTTAAAACATCCTATGTACATTTCAACCACAAATTCAACAACATAAGTTTATACATGCCACAACCTTAGGAGATACAAAAACTACCAATATCGATAGATAGTGTGAGCCGAAGGTTTGATCCATCCAAAACGTCAGTAACGATGATTTACAAAATAATCCACAAGAACGAATAAGCTTATAGAGCTTAGTAAGAACATAGTATATCATTTAATCTAACAATAATTGAATATGATTCATATATTATTCGATTTAGAGTTACTGGAGTCTAAACAGGGCATAAAAGTGCATTTAGGGGTACCGAAGTACAAACAGGGGCACGTATGTGCAATTCAACAATAATCTTCTAAAAACATAATAATTAAAGCATCATAATATAAGTACACAAATAGAAATTTGTTTACATATTAAAACACTACGAACTTACCTTGACGACTAATACATAGAAATATGATCGAGCAAATCTGTAGCTTTCGCCTTTCCTCGATTTAGATCTGGTTGAGGTTTGTCCTAATCTAAATAAATAATTATATTCAATTAAGTATTTCATTTAATCTCAAACATTCAATTCAATCCATATTTCAAATTTATGCATAATTACCATTTTGCCTTAACGTTTTAACTTTTCACAATTTAATCCTTAAGCTTATAACTTAAAATTTAACCATTTCTATCAAATTCCATGTTAACCAAACATGCAAGGAACCTTGAAACTACTCATATTTATCACCTTTTCACAATAAAACCCTATAATTTATGCCTTTAACAATTTTCTCCCTAATTCCAAAATTTATCAAAAATTACTTAACAAAACATATTTATTTTTCAACAGAGGTTCATAAGCTATCATTTAACATAAAAAATCATTCAAGAACATTGATGGCATAACCTTCAATCTTTAATAGTTTTACAACAAGCTAGTTAGATTAAGCTACGACGATCCCAAAAATATAAAAATCATTAAAAACTAACCTAAAAAATGGCCACATGCAAGAACAAAGCTAGCCGAACCTTCAAAGCACCAAAAATGGATACCATGAGCCAATCTCAACTATTCAACAACAAAACCATTAAGTCAATTCGACCATTCACCAATCATATATAGACCATATCATAAAGGAGATATTTGCAAATGTACGATTATACTTAAGCTTACAATCAATTTAACCAAAATGAGCCAATTACATGGCTAAATATCAAACCACCTTAAACAAATATAAGCCAACACATTTGTCCAAATTCGTAATGACACATATAACAAAATGACCAAGTCCCCATACATGCTATATACTCAAAATGTTTAAGATCATCGATACCCAAAATGACAGTTTGATAGTGTGATGCGATCTCCGACAATCTCCAATCCGAGCTAGCTTGGTGACACTATAAAAGATGGAAAGTAAAACGAAATAAGCTATATAGCTTAGTAAGCTCGTATGAAAGAAGTAAGAAAATCTTACCATACATTTATCATTCAAATAATATAATATAAAATGATGAAATTTACCATTATCTCATGACCATAATTCCTTTCATAAAAAAACTTACCTTAAATTCATCATTTCACGAATTTAATAATCATGTAACATCCCAAATTAGGGCTTAGTCAGAACAGTGGTTTCAAGACCACAAATCTAAAATAGAAATAATTATTTTATAAGGTTCATGAAGAAATTTTATGTGAAAAATGCCCAATTTGACTTTAGGGACTAAATTGAATGAATTGCAAAACTTGTATTCTAGAAGCTTTTGGCATGAAATTGATATGGATTTTTAATTAGAGTCCTTAATAAGTAATTTGACCAAGTACTAAAAATTTAGACAAAAAATGGGCTTGAATGGTAAAAATTTGAAAGAATGACTAAAGGGCATTTTTGTCATTTTGTAATTTAAAGATTAAAAAGAGAAAAATCAAGCCAAAACTTGTCCATATTTTTCTTTCTTGGCCGAAAATCACCATGTACATGATGGCTAGGGTTTTGTCACTTCCAAGCTTAATAGTAAGTGCTCCCAAGTCCCCTTTTTAATGTTCTACACATTTTTGAAGTCCTTGTAACATGATCTACTCATTTCTACCCATATTTTTAGCTAGGGTTCATGTTTAAAATTTTACCCATGCATGACATGTTAATATTTTGAAGATTTACGGAAGAATATGAAAGACTGAAGTATGTTTAACAACTTTTACTAGGAGATTTTTCATGAAAACACCTAAAAAGGACTAAAATGTAAAAGTTGTAAAATGGGTAGTAAATGTGTGAAATAAAAGAGAAATTGTGGGCTACTATAGTTATGAAAATGATTCAGGCTTAAAGTACAAATAAATTGAATAAATTTCATTTTACGAGCCTAAGGGCTAAATTGTAAATATGTGAAAGTTTAGGGGTAAAAATAAAAATTTGTAAAAGTATGATTTTTGGGTCAATTTGATTAATGTGAGTAATAAATAAGTTATATTTGAAATGTTAGATCAAGAAAATCGAGATTCGAGCTTAAATTGGGAAAGTTCGAGGATTATGGACTAAAATGAAATAATTAGCTGTGCTCAGATTCGAGGTAAGTTCGTGTGATAATAATAATGTAATGTTATGTTTGAATTGTAATGCTATGCTATTATCTCATAGTTGAATGTTTTGTGATACGGATGTAGATGATGAGAATGTGACAAGTAAGTACCTAGGATAATGTCATTGTTGTTTTGATTCAACCTACATTGGCATGTTAATTCGATTAAGTTGAGTAAAAGGTTATTGATGCTATGTATGTAATGGTGACATACCCCATGAAACCATATTATAAGCTATGTAGATGAAGTGATCTACAATATGTCTATGATACATGATTTCAACGTTATGAATTGTGATTTTGTGTTAAAAAGTTGATTAACATGATTATTATCATTATGTGAAATTATGAGCTTGAATACCATCATAAGATATATGATTTAGTCCTAAGAACAAGTTCGACGAGAAGTGTATCTGAAGAAAATCCCGTTTGAACCTTAGGAATAGTCTAGGATACAAGTGACATGTCACTAGGAAACTAGGAATTAAGAAGTCTGAACTCGTTGAGTGGTTCGGGTTCGTGATAAATGTGGCATCCGAGCTCGTTAGGTGGTCTGAGTTCATTATGGATACGAGCATCCGAGCTCATTGAGTGGTCCGAATTCATAGTGGATGCGATACATGTGATTGAGTTCCGGACAATGATCTTGTGTGTCCTACCGGTGGCTAGGTAATCCTTGAGTGGTCGGATACCTAATAGCTTTTGTGAGAAGCCCGTGTAGTTACTCCTTGATCAATAGCTTATATGAGCAAGCCCGTGAGTTGCTCCATTGTGAACGTTGCATGATATGAGGTAGCTTCGGCTATGAATGTTTATGTGGCGCTTATGTGCAAGATTCCGTGTATCCAATAGTATTCCGTGTATCCAATAGTATTTCGAGTGTTCAACGGGTAATACAATAGATGTGATGAAAGTCCTAAGGAGGGCATGTTAAAGAGGTATGGTTATACAGTATACAACGAATGAGCTCGATGGTTGACTTGTGGTAAGAATGCAAATAAATAAGTTGCATTTGTGAGAATGAATTATTATGAGAACTTTGTGATGATGAAATTATATTTATGATGACTAGATATGTTATAAAATTGATTGATGGTTATGAAGAAGGCTTATAAGCTAATTTGACTTGAATCATGATTTGTTGCTCTCTAAGAGAAATGAGCTATTATATGATGTTAAGTTCTTGGAATTAGGATATAATGACATGTATGATTATAATGTACTGACTGTACTTATATTGAGATAATTATTCAAGAGATGAGAAGTTTAATTATAAGGAGATTATGATTACTTGATTGAAGTCAAGACATGGTAAAGTAAGACTATAGTTAAGAAGAATGAACATTGAAATTGTCTAATTAGTAATTACGAGAATGTATCAATGAAATGGATAAATGCATGTAAAGAAGTGCTTATTATTTCATGTGAGCTTACTAAGCGTAATGCTTACTCCCTCATTTCCATTCTTTTTAGTATTGTTAGGTCAGCTCGGGGTTGGAGATCGTCGGAGGCAGCATTACAATATCAAGCTATCACATTTGGGGTATTGATGAGTCCTAAGTGTTTTCCTAGTGAGTGGCATGTATGGGGACTTAGTTATTATGATATGTGTTCTTATGAGTTGGCTAAATATGTTGCCTATGTTGAGTTATTGTAATTAGCCATGAGATGTGGCTTATAATGATGGTGACTTGTAAGCTTAATTATCCATGCTATGTGCTAATGTTTTGTGATGTGATCATATTTGTTTTTTATGAATGATTAGTGTATGACATATGTACATGAGGAATGCCTTAGGACCATTCGAGGTGGTCATGACCATGGAATAAATGCGAAAAATAGCAATAAATTGATAATGATTAAACATGAACATTTGTTGAATAAGTAGAGATTAATGGTTGGGTAATACTTTATGGTTACATAGTAAAAGTGGTCATCAATATGACAAGGCTATTGAATATGAATTGGTATGTCCCACTTGGTGTAACATGAGTATGTGAGAATCACACGTATGTCAGCATGCAATTGCTTTAATTGAGTTTTACTAAAGGTTGATTAACCACTAATTGATGTTATAATATGTGCCCACGATATTTTTAAGTATGAGAGAGTTTAAGGGTAACACAAGGCTTGGAAAATAGCCTAAGTGTTGGCCACACGGGAAGAGACACGGCCATGTGTCTCAGCAGTGTGAGGACACAGCTTGGAGACATGGGCATGTGTCCAGAGCGTGTGAACTCTGCACTTAATTCCCGAGAATTTAATTTGTCACATAGCTTAGCACACGGGCGTGTGGCTTGGCCGTGTAGTTCATTTTGTTTGCTGACGACATAAACATAGAGTTACACGGCCTGAGGACACGGGCGTGTCGAGGGCACATGGGCCTGTCCTTGTGTCCACACTGGCTTGTGACCCTGTTTCATAGAAAATTTTCTAAGTTTTCCCAAAACCTTCTATCGGTTTAGTCCCTAACCATCTTCAATGCATGTTTTGGGCCTCGAAGGCCCTTTTAAGGGACATTATGCGTGTGTTTGAATGATATCGATATGAACAAAATTTTGTAGCCTGGTTTTGCATGAATGTCCATGTTTAAGCCCGGTAAAGCCTCGAACTCTGTCCCGGCATCGGATACGGGTAAGAGGTGTTACAAATCATAAGTTTTGTGTATATACTTGTACTATCTCACAATCATTTCATACTTGTTCTCATCATTGGCATACCCAATGAACCACTCGTAATAATAAAGTCGGATACTTGGGAAATCTTACACACAAGGTGTCACATATGTAGCCATTGCTACCTCTATCTCATAACACATATATGCTCACTCTTGAGCCATCAACAGGCCTGCTCACACAAGCTGTCTGTCAAGACGTAGCTACCAAATGCTGCTGACACAATCTGTCAAGTAACCGAAACGTATGCCGGTATACTCAGCCACTGGTAGGACGTACAGGACCAGCACCTATTTCACATAACATAAAACCCTAGTGACATGTCACTTGTATCCTAATCTATTCCTAAGGTTTGATTGGGATTTCTCGCTTGCCAGAACGTCACCAAATGTGTCTGTAAAGTAGATTACATAATTCATGCATAAATTAAAACATTCAAAATGCAATTTTAACAAAGCTTATTAACATAAGAACTTACCTCGGATGCAAAAATGGCAAAAGGGATCTATTCGTCAATTATTTTGTTTTCCCCCCGATCTACACCCAAAATTTGTTTTTCTTGATCTATAATGCCACATTTAAGTCATTTAATCATCAAGCTATTCAATTCAGTCCAAAATCACATTAAGGCAAAAATTATATTTTTACCTCTAACATTTCAACATTTTACAATTTAGTCCCTAGGCTCATAAAATGAATTTCCTTTAATTTCATCCAAACCCAAGCCTATCTAAATATTATTTGTACACATAAAAACCCACATTTTTCATTTATTCACACTTTTCTACACATTTTATAATCTTTTACAAATAAGTCCCTATTTATCGTTTTTACTGAAAATCACTTTACAAATGTTGTTTATCGAACAACAAACATGCATTTTCTATCATCAAACAACAAAATACAAGCATATTCATCATGGGTGAAATTTTAGACTTCAACTTTCTTTCAAATTAGTCCTTGAAATAGCTAGATCAAGTTACAAAGATCTCAAAAATATAAAAATAATTAAAAACGGGACAAGAACGGACTTACAATCGAGCTTGAAATATTTCCAAACCCTAGATATGGTTTCTCTTCAAATTTTCAGCTAGGAGGATGAAATTAGAAAAGACGAGAACTTTTTATTAAGTTATTTTGGCTTTATTTATCAAATTACAAAATTACCCCAAACTTAAAACATTTATAATACATCTAACCATGTCCATTTTTGTCCACCCTAAAGTGTAATGATCTAATTACCATTTAAAAACCTAAAATTTAAAGTTTCATAGTAATTAGATACTTTTAACTTATAGAACTCAAGTTTTGTACCTATTGCAATTTAGTCCTTCTAGTCAAATTGAGCACTCAAACGATAAAATTTCTTAACAAAATTTTCACACAATTATTCGATAATGCTGTAGACCTTAAAATAGTAATAAAATAAATATTTTTACTTCAAATTTGTGGTCTCGAAACCACTATTCTGATTCGACCTAAAAATGAGCTGTTACAACTCTCCCCTATTTTAGGAATTTTCGTTGTAACACCCCGAACCCGAGACCGTCGCCGGAGTCAAACACGAGGTGTTAACAGACTTCAAACCACTTATTAAAAATTTCCCAGACAAGCTGCCAATCTGCGTACTAGTCACTTTAAAAATCATATCTTGAGTTCTGAAACTCGAAATCCAGTTCCGTAAATTTTTCCCGGAACTAGACTCATATATCTATATGGTAGAATTTTTGTAGAATTTTTGGTCGGGCCAATTGGTACAGTTTATTAGTTAAAGTCGTCCCTGTTCCTGGGTTCGACTACTCTCACCCTTGTGCATTACGACTTAGATATATCCCTTTACAGAGCTCCAATACTTATGCCGTTGGTTTCTAATGAAACTAGACTCAAAAGGGAATCTATACATATAAATCATGACTTCTAATTGTCTCTGATTAATCTAGGGTGAATTTCTAAAGTCGGGACTGGGGATCCAGAAATCGCTCTGGCCCTATTTCACAAGAGTTTAATTATCTCCTAACATACAGCTCATATGGTCATTTCATTTCTTCTGTATGAAAATAGACTCATCGAGCTTCGATTACATAATTTATTCATTAATTAATTCCATTCCTACTATTTTTAGTGATTTTTCAATCTCACGTCACTGCTGCTGCCAGCATCTGTTACTAAAGCAACTATGCCTATTTCGTGATTTCTCCTTGATCTAACTAGTAATTCATCATACATATCACAAATTATGATCATGACTAGCCATGCCAAAGGCTAATCATTGTCAAACATCTCCCTACTACACTATTTCCATATCATGAATTTTAACACCAAAAATAATCAACCATGACATATGGCATAAAAATCGAATTACCAAGACTTACGACCTAACATTATAGAACCAAATCCAACCGAACATTTATGCCATTTTCGCATGGCTAAAAGTTTACATACCAAATTTCAACAAAACATATTAGCCTATACATGCCGAAATGTTCTCCTAGACCAACTAAAAAGAAGATACCAACAGTTTCTAGCCGGTGTGATGACTTCGATGACAGTCCCGAGCACGCAAAAAGACGAGTCCAAGAAACCTAAAGTAGGTGACAAGCAAACACCGAGTGAGTATATAACTCAGTAAGTCATAAGCATTACATTGCCGTTTAGTAATAATATATCATAAGAGAAAATAAATAATGCGGGATTAAAATCCTCCATCCATACCCAAACTGTGCTATAATTCCTTAGGCATTTCGGTTCGATCTCATACCAAGCCCTACTTTGACATTTCATACATTACAGCATATGACATTGGATGCATTTATCTTCAAGTATAATCACCACATAGGTTCAAGACTTACCAAGCTCAATCCCAAATATAAATAAAATGTCTATTCCTCATGAGCTCAAGGTGTTTACTCGTACCGTTGTCCATGATTAACTCGATAAGGCCGCACACTTAGAGCATGTATATTTATTAGAGAATGTATAATAAGCCCGCACACTTAGTGCTATATAATCAACCTCGCCACTTAGTGCTATACAATTTGAACTCGCACACTTAGTGCCAATCTCATGATCATAAATGTTTACACCGGCACACTTAGTGTCGAAACCAACAACTCAATACATCTCACCTCTTTTCTTTTTCATTCAATACTTTCATCACCCCATGCATACATGTATATATATATATATTTATCATTCCATTTAGCATCATTACATAGACGTTATGACCATTTAAATTGATACAAAATATATGCTTAATGACTTACCTTGTGTTGGGTAAGACGGTTCCAACTCGGCTACTCGATGATATTTTCTTTGCCTTTGCTTGATTCTCCTCCTTTAACTCCTTGAGCTTAATCAATAAATCAACTAGTTTAACCATCTTGCTAAACATTCATAATTCAATTACACATGCATATGTATGTTTGTATATTCGGCAACCATCCTCACTAATTACCCATTTAGTCGATTATACACATAATTAAAGGTAACATCACGAATGGGCATACTTATGTATATATATATATATGTATATATACTTCGGAATGGGCATCACAATTAGATTTAACACCACCTTCATACTCAATTAGATGGCCGAATGTATGTATATATGTACAATGTCAACTATAACATCATTTAAACACCTAATTTCATCTCATGAACACTTGATCGAATTTTCCTAATCTAGCATATTTTCACATCTATTTGTAACATCATGTAAATCCACATATAACTACATTTCTTAAGTTCCACATCTTAATGCCCATTATAGCCACTCCCATAGTCTAAATCTAACAATCGGCAACACCCACCTTTCCACTATGTTAGCCGAATACTCATTCTCTTCTTAGTCCTAAATTCGGCACCTCCAACAAAATAGCTTAACAATTTCAACTTTCATGCTAACATAACAAGCAACTTAACACATCCATATAACTAGCATGCTAATAGCATCAAGGTATCAACTAAAATTTTTTAAGCTCCTTAGCCGAATCCTAACTCTCCAACAACCCCAAATCCAACCATGGGATAGATAGAATTTAGACTCATCACCCAAAGGTTGTGTAAACTTCCAAAAATATCATTGAACATACCTTGATCTAAAGGACCACCTTGGCCGAATCTTGCTTCCTCTTCTTCCTCTAGTTACGACAATTGCAAAAGAAAGAAAACATGAACACTCCTTCTTCCCTCCTTATTAAGCATTCAAACTCCCTCATTTTCATGCCACAACATCAAACACTCCTCCTAGATACAAGCAATGGCCGAACTTCTTCAAAATTTTTCTCCCTTTCTTTTTCTTGGTTTTTCGGCTAGGAGATGGCAAGTATGAACACCCATTTTTTTTGTTCACTTTCCTATTATTATTCCCATCATTTGTTAACCAAAAAAAAACATATTAAATTAGAATGAGTGGAGCATCATCACTCCTTGGCCGGCTACCATGTATTTTATGGGTAATTTTACATGCAAAGCCATGCTTCCTCTCCCTATTATTAATTACTCCTTATAATTCATCTATCATCTTTTCTAACTTCGTCAACTAGGTCCTTTTCGAATTAATTCACATTCCTAAAGCTAATATTAAGCATTTAATTTCTCATATATTCACTGTCACACAAAAATTTATGTAATTAAAACACAAAAATAAATTTTTGGCTCGGTAATGTGGTCTCGAAACCATATTCCGACCAGGGTCTAATTTTGGTTGTCACAACTCTCCCCCACATAAGAAATTTTTGTCCCCAAAAATCTTACCGGTAAATAATTTTGGATATCGATCCTTCATAGAGTCCTCAAGTTCCCAAGTGGCTTCTTCAATTCCGTGTTTATGCCACAGTACCTTCACTAATGAGATTTTCCTGTTTCGTAGTTCTTTTACTTCACGTGCTAAAATACGAACTGGTTCTTCTTCGTAACTCAAATTAGATTGAATCTTGATCTCCGATGGAGGAATTACGTGTGATGGATCAGACCTATATCGTCGAAGCATCGAGACATGAAAAACGTTGTGAATCTTTTCGAGCTTAGGGGGCAAAATTAATCGGTATGCAACTGGTCCAACTCGTTCGGATACTTCGTACAGACCGATGAACCTCGGACTCAATTTGCCCTTACGACCAAATCTAAGCACCTTCTTCCAGGGTGAAACTTTGAGAAATACTTTGTCTCCAACCTGATATTCAATGTCTTTTCTTTTCAAATCCGCATACGACTTTTGACGATCCGAAGCGGCTTTCAAACTTTCGCGAATTACTCGGAACTTTCTCCTCGGCATCCTTAATCAAATCAACCCCAAGGATCTTACTTTCACTAAGTTCAGTCCAAAATAATGGGGTATGGCATTTACGACCGTATAAAGCCTCGTAAGGTGCCATCTTAATGCTTGACTGAAAACTATTGTTGTAAGCGAATTCGATCAAAGGCAGATATCTTTCCCATGAACCACAAAACTCTAAAACACAACATCTCAACATATCCTCGAGTATTTGAATTATCCGCTCAGATTGGCCATCGGTCTGAGGATGGAATGCGGTGCTAAAGTGCATCTTGGTACCCAATACTTCTTGTAATTTCTTCCAAAATCGCGAGGTAAATCTTGGGTCTCTATCCGACACGATGGAAATAGGTACCCCATGCAACCGAACTATTTGGGAGACATATAATTCTGCCAATTTATCGAGCGAAAAATCCGTACGGACAGGGATAAAATGAGCAGACTTGGTCAATCTATCAACAATGACCCAGACCGAGTCTTTCTTACTCTGAGTCAAAGGCAACCCAGATACAAAGTCCATTGTCACTCGATCCCATTTCCATTTGGGTATCATGATTGGCTGAAGTAATCCAGATGGCACTTGATGTTCCGCTTTTACTTGTTGACATATCAAACACCTTGAAACAAATTCAGAAATGTCTCGTTTCATACCGGGCCACCAAAATTGGCGTTTCAGGTCATTGTACATTTTAGTACTACCCGGGTGGACTGACATTCGACTACTATGAGCCTCGTTCAAAATCATCGAAATAAGTTACGAATTTCTTGGAACACATAATCGGCCTCTGAACGTCAAGCAATCATTGTCGTCAATCCGGAACTCCGATTCCTTATTCAAAGCACATTCATCTCGTTTAGTGACCAATTTAGCATCGACTTTCTGGGATTCAAGTATTTGACGAATCAATAATGGTTTGGCCTCTAATTCAGCTACTAGCACCCCATCGGGTGAGACGGATAAGTGAGCATTCACCGCTCTCAAAGCAAACAGTGCTTTCCGACTTAAAGCATCGGCCACCACGTTAGCCTTTCCCGGGTGATAATCAATAACAAGTTCGTAGTCCTTCAACAACTCAAGCCAACGTCTTTGTCGTAGATTTAGATCTCTTTGAGTCATCAGATATTTTAGACTCTTGTGGTCCGAATAAATATGACACCTTTCTCCAAACAAGTAATGTCGCCATATTTTCAAGGCGAACACTATGGCTGCTAATTCAAGATCGTGGGTCGGATAGTTTCTCTTATGCGGCTTTAATTGTCTCGACGCGTAAGCCACAACTCGACCTTCTTGCATCAACACACAACCTAGCCCAAGTAGGGATGCATCACTATAAATGACAAACTCTTTGCCGGACTCCGGTTGTACTAGCACTGGAGCTTCGGTTAAACAGGTCTTTAGTCGATCGAAACTCTTCCGACAGTTTTCTGTCCATTCAAACTCAACATCTTTTTAGAGTAGTCTCGTCAACGGTGCAGCTATCATCGAGAAACCCCTTACAAACCGTCGGTAGTATCCGGCAAGTCCCAAAAAGCTCCTAACTTCAGTAATATTCCTCGGAGGTTTCCAATCGAGTATGGCCGAAATTTTGTTCGGATCCACTCTAACACCCGATGCGGACACCACGTGCCCCAAAAAGCTAACCTCTCTCAACCAAAATTCACATTTACTGAATTTTGCGTATAACTGCTTGTCTTGCAAAATCTGTAATACTAACCTCAAATGCTCGGTGTGTTCGGCTTCACCTTGTGAATAAACTAAAATATCATCAATAAACACAACCACAAATCGATCCAAGTATGGCCTGAATACTCGATTCATTAAATCCATAAATACCGCAGGGGCATTAGTGAGCCCAAACGGCATCACTAAGAATTCGTAGTGACCGTACCTCGTTCTAAAAGCGGTTTTGGGTATGTCCGAGTCTCGAACCCTCAACTGATAATAACTAGATCTCAAATCTATCTTGGAAAATACTGAGGCTCCCTTTAATTGATCAAACAAATCATCAATACGTGGCAACGGGTATTTATTCTTTATGGTCACTTTATTCAACTGACGATAGTCGATGCACAATCTCATGGTTCCATCCTTCTTTTTCACAAACAATACGGGTGCGCCCCATGGAGAAAAACTCGGTCGAGCGAAACCTCTATCCATCAATTCTTGCAATTGAACTTTGAATTCCTTTAATTCTGTTAATGCCATACGATACGGGGCTATTGAGATTGGCGTGGTACCAGGTACAATCTCGATGCCGAATTCCACCTCTCGAACCGGTGGCAACCCCGGTAACTCCTCAGGAAAAACATCTGAATACTCACAAACCACTGGTACTGATTCAAGTTTCCTTTCCGTCTCTTTGCTATCAAATACATACGCAAGGTATGTTTCACAACCCTTTTTCACATATCTCTGAGCGGTCATTGAAGATATTATCACTTGCACCCCCTTCAAATCGGTAGACTCAACTCGAACTACCTCATCATTTGCACTCCTCAAATCGATGGTTTTTCTTTTGCAGTTCACCACTGCATCATGTACAGTCAACCAATCCATACCAAGAATAACATCAAATTCGTCAAACGGCAAAAGCATCAAATCAGCCAGAAAACAGGATTCTCGGATTATTAGAGGGCATCTCTTACACACTTTATCAACAAGTACGTATTGACCCAAAGGGTTTGACACTCGAATTACGAACTCAGTAGACTCAACAGGTAGAGTCTTACTGGATGCTAAGGTTTCACATACATATGAATGAGTAGAGCCAGGGTCAATCAATGCAATCATATTAGTATCAAAGAGAGTGAAGGTACCAGTGATGACGTCAGGGGAGGATGCCTCCTCTCGTGCGCGAATGGCATATGCTCTAGCAGGAGTACAGTTCTCGGCTCGAACAGCCGTATCAGAGGCCCCTCTCTGACTACCACCCTTACCTCCTAAAATTCTCGGTGGTCTACCTCTAGTTGTCACTCCACTATGTCTTGCACCTTGAATCTTATTCTTCTCATAAAGCTCCGTGCAATATCTAATGAAGTGGTCCTTCGAACCACATCCGTAACAGGCCCTGTTAGTAGACTTACCCCAACATTCACCTAGGTGTCGTCTTTCGCATTGGGGACATTCAGGTTTCTCTTGACGATTATTGCCCACACTAGCTACCGAAATAGCTCGGGAGTCCGTCGATGGTCGTGCTCTGATGGAAATTCCCGCAGTCGTCCTCGACTTATTAGTGTCCTCCCTGAACTTCTTTACAGCTGAGAACGGAGCTTTACCCATCGATCTTTTACGATAGTATCTAGCTTCAAATTCAGCCTTCTTCTTCTCCTTTCCAAGTTCTTCTGCCTTGCAGGCTCGTTCGACTAGTGTTACGAATTCTTTTATCTCCAAAATACCCACTAGTAGCTTTAAATCTTCATTCAATCCTTCTTCGAATCTTCTGCACATAGCAACCTCATTAGCTACACACTCCCGGGCATACCTACTGAGTCTTACGAATTCATGTTCGTATTCAGATACTGTCATACGGCCTTGCTTGAGTTCCAAGAATTCCTTACGCTTTTGATCAATGAACCGTTGACTAATATATTTCTTTCGAAATTCCGTTTGAAAGAAGTCCCAAGTAACTCGTTCGTTTGGGACTATGGAAATCAGGGTCCTCCACCAATAGTAGGCTGAGTCCCGCAACAAGGATATAGCACACTTTAGACATTCATCGGGCGTGCATGACAGTTCATCAAACACCCGAATGGTGTTATCAAGCTAGAACTCGGCCCTTTCAGCATCATCAGTAACTATGGCCCTGAACTCCTCAGCCCCGCGCTTCCTAATCAAGTCTACAGGTGGCTTACTCAGCCTCACAGGATCAGTAACTGATGGCATTACGGGCTCTTGGGGTGGATTATTCAAATTCGGGAATTGTTGGACAGCCGGATTGGTTCGGGCATATTGCGCGACCTACTCATTCATCATGGTAAAGAAGGCTTGTTTAGCCCCCTCACCTTGATTATTCGCAGATGACTGAGGTTTAACAGGCAGCGTCCCTTGTGCAGGAGCAGCCGCTACACTTTCAACGTCATCCGCCAAGGTTCTCTCTACACCGGGATCCATTTACTAATCAAAACATAAATTTTAACCGTCAGAAGTCATCACACATTTAAACATTAACATTAAGGCATGTATAGCTAGACTCATACATGCTATGGTAGTCCTAGAACCGACTAAACCATAGCTCTGATACCAATTAAATTGTAACACCCCGAACCCGAGACCGTCGCCGGAGTCGAACACGAGGTGTTAACAGACTTCAAACCACTTATTAAAAATTTCCCAGACAAGCTGCCAATCTGCGTACTAGTCACTTTAAAAATCATATCTTAAGTTCAGAAACTCGAAATCCAGTTCCGTAAATTTTCCCCGGAACTAGACTCATATATATATATGGTAGAATTTTTGTAGAATTTTTGGTCAGGCCAATTGGTACAGTTTATTAGTTAAAGTCGTCCCTGTTCCTGGGTTCGACTACTCTCACCCTTGTGCATTACAACTTAGATATCTCCCTTTACAGAGCTCCAATACTTATGCCGTTGGTTTCTAATGAAACTAGAATCAAAAGGGAATCTATACATATAAATCATGACTTCTAATTGTCTCTGATTAATTTAGGGTGAATTTCTAAAGTCGGGACAGGGGATCCAGAAATCGCTCTGGCAATGTTTCACAAGAGTTTAATTATCTCCTAACATACAGCTCATATGGTCGTTTTGTTTCTTCTATATGAAAATAGACTCATCGAGCTTCGATTACATAATTTATTCATTAATTAATTCCATTCCTACTATTTTTAGTGATTTTTCAATCTCACATCACTGCTGCTGCTAGCATCTGTTACTAAAGCAACTATGCCTATTTCGTGATTTCTCCTTGATCTAACTAGTAATTCATCATACATATCACAAATTATGATCATGACTAGCCATGCCAAAGGCTAATCATTGTCAAACATCTCCCTACTACACTATTTCCATATCATGAATTTTAACACCAAAAATAATCAACCATGACATATGGCATAAAAATCGAATTACCAAGACTTACGACCTAACATTATAGAACCAAATCCAACCGAACATTTATGCCATTTTCGCATGGCTAAAAGTTTACATACCAAATTTCAACAAAACATATTAGCCTATACATGCCGAAATGTTCTCCTAGACCAACTAAAAAGAAGATACCAAAAGTTTCTAGCCGGTGTGATGACTTCGATGACAGTCCCGAGCACGCAAAAAGACGAGTCCAAGAAACCTAAAGTAGGTGACAAGCAAACACCGAGTGAGTATATAACTCAGTAAGTCAGAAGCATTACATTGCCGTTCAGTAATAATATATCATAAGAGAAAATAAATAATGCGGGATTAAAATCCTCCATCCATACCCAAACTGTGCTATAATTCCTTAGGCATTTCGGTTCGATCTCATACCAAGCCCTACTTTGACATTTCATACATTACACCATATGACATTGGATGCATTTATCTTCAAGTATAATCACCACATAGGTTCAAGACTTACCAAGCTTAATCCCAAATATAAATAAAATGTCTATTCCTCATGAGCTCAAGGTGTTTACTCGTACCGTTGTCCATGATTGACTCGATAAGGCCGCACACTTAGAGCATGTATATTTATTAGAGAATGTATAATAAGCCCGCACACTTAGTGCTTAATAGTCGAACTCGCACACTTAGTGCTATATAATCAACCTCGCCACTTAGTGCTATACAATTTGAACTCGCACACTTAGTGCCAATCTCATGATCATAAATGTTTACACCGGCACACTTAGTGTCGAAACCAACAACTCAATACATCTCACCTCTTTTCTTTTTCATTCAATACTTTCATCACCCCATGCATACATGTATATATATATTTATCATTCCATTTAGCATCATTACATAGACGTTATGACCATTTAAATTGATACAAAATATATGCTTAATGACTTACCTTGTGTTGGGTAAGACGGTTCCAACTCGGCTACTCGATGATATTTTCTTTGCCTTTGCTTGATTCTCCTCCTTTAACTCCTTGAGCTTAATCAATAAATCAACTAGTTTAACCATCTTGCTAAACATTCATAATTCAATTACACATGCATATGTATGTTTGTATATTCGGCAACCATCCTCACTAATTACCCATTTAGTCGATTATACACATAATTAAAGGTAACATCACGAATGGGCATACTTATGTATATATATATATGTATATATACTTCGGAATGGGCATCACAATTAGATTTAACACCACCTTCATACTCAATTAGATGGCCGAATGTATGTATATATGTACAATGTCAACTATAACATCATTTAAACACCTAATTTCATCTCATGAACACTTGATCGAATTTTCCTAATCTAGCATATTTTCACATCTATTTGTAACATCATGTAAATCCACATATAACTACATTTCTTAAGTTCCACATCTTAATGCCCATTATAGCCACTCCCATAGTCTAAATCTAACAATCGGCAACACCCACCTTTCCACTATGTTAGCCGAATACTCATTCTCTTCTTAGTCCTAAATTCGGCACCTCCAACAAAATAGCTTAACAATTTCAACTTTCATGCTAACATAACAAGCAACTTAACACATCCATATAACTAGCATGCTAATAGCATCAAGGTATCAACTAAAATTTTTTAAGCTCCTTAGCCGAATCCTAACTCTCCAACAACCCCAAATCCAACCATGGGATAGATAGAATTTAGACTCATCACCCAAAGGTTGTGTAAACTTCCAAAAATATCATTGAACATACCTTGATCTAAAGGACCACCTTGGCCGAATCTTGCTTCCTCTTCTTCCTCTAGTTACGACAATTGCAAAAGAAAGAAAACATGAACACTCCTTCTTCCCTCCTTATTAAGCATTCAAACTCCCTCATTTTCATGCCACAACATCAAACACTCCTCCTAGATACAAGCAATGGCCGAACTTCTTCAAAATTTTTCTCCCTTTCTTTTTCTTGGTTTTTCGGCTAGGAGATGGCAAGTATGAACACCCCTTTTTTTTTGTTCACTTTCCTATTATTATTCCCATCATTTGTTAACCAAAAAAAACATATTAAATTAGAATGAGTGGAGCATCATCACTCCTTGGCCGGCCACCATGTATTTTATGGGTAATTTGACATGCAAAGCCATGCTTCCTCTCCCTATTATTAATTACTCCTTATAATTCATCTATCATCTTTTCTAACTTCGTCAACTAGGTCCTTTTCGAATTAATTCACATTCCTAAAGCTAATATTAAGCATTTAATTTCTCATATATTCACTGTCACACAAAAATTTATGTAATTAAAACACAAAAATAAATTTTTGGCTCGATAATGTGGTCTCGAAACCACATTCCGACCAGGGTCTAATTTGGGTTGTCACATTCGTCCCCAAAAATCTTACCAAAAAGAGGTTAGAGTACTGTTTTCTCATAGCTTCCTTATGTTCCTACGTAGCCTCTTTGACTCCGTGTCGTTCCCATAAAACTTTCACTAGAGCTATGCTTTTATTTCTCAACTGTTTAACCTCTCGAGCTAACACTTTGATCGGTTTTTCACCATATGTCATATCCAGTCGAATCTCAATCTCTGAGTGTGATATTACATACGGTGGATCTGATTGATATCATTGCAACATCAACACATGAAATACATTGTGAATTCTTTCCAACTCCGACGACAAAGCTAGTCGATATGCCACTGGCCTATTCTTTCAATAATCTCATATGGTCCAATTAAGTGCAGACTCAACTTGCCTTTGTGATCGAATCTAAGAATTTTCTTTCATAGTGACACTTTCAGAAACACTTTATCACCAACCTGAAATTCGATATCCTTCCGTTTCAAATACGCATACGATTTCTGTCGATTCGAAGCTGCTTTCAAACAATCACGAATTACTTTCACTTTCTCTTTGGTTTCTCTGACCAAATCAACCCCATGAATCCATTTCGCACTAAGCTTGATCCAGTAAAGTGAAGTTCAACACTTGCGGCCATACAATGCTTCATACGGTGCCATCTTTATACTCGATTGATAACTATTGTTATAATCACATACTCAGTAGACTCAATAGACAAATTCTTACTAGATACCAAATTCATGCAAATATAAGAATGAGTCGATCCAGGATCAATTAATGCAACTACATTAGTATCATAGAGAGAAAATGTACTAGTAATAACATTAGGGGAGGCCGCATCTTCGCGAGTGCGAATAGCATAAGTTCTAGTAGGTGCTCTGACCTTTGATCTTGCAGTTAAATCTTTCGTTGCACCCTTGCTACTATTCCCATTTCCCGTATTTCTCGGTGGCCTCCCTCTACTTGACCTTGCATTCTAAAAATTATCTTTCTCAGCCATTTTAGGGTAATCTCAAATAAAGTGATCTGGGGAGCCACATTTAAAGTAAGCCTGATTATTTATTCTGCATTCACTGGGATGTAATCTATGTAACATCTTGATTTTGGGCCTAGTCGAAATAGTGGTTTTGAGACCACAAATCCGAAGTAGAAATAATTATTTTATGAATGCGTTGATGTCTATGATATGTTTTCATGATTGTGTGAAAATTTAATGAAGAAATTTTATTAATAAAGTGTCCAATTTGACATGTAGGACTAAATTGCAAAAGTTACAAAATATGTGATTCTAGAAGATTTAAGCATGAAATAGCTATGAATTATTAATTAGAGGTCCTTTAATAGAAATTTGACCAATTTCTATTTTTATGGACAAAAATGGGCATGAATTGGTAAAATTTGAAAGTTTAGCAAAAGGGGCATTTTTGTTATTTGTTAAATAAAAGAATTAAAAGGGAAAAATGAAGAAAAAATCATGTCCATCTTCAACCTCTTGTGTCAAAAATTCTAAGGAACCATAGCTGGGGTTTCTTTACTTTCCAAGCTTGATTTTAAGTCAATCCTAGCTCCGTTTTTAATGTTCTTTACATTTTTGAAGTCCTCGTAACCCAATTTACTTATTTCTAGCCATATTTTGAAGTAGGGTTCATGTTTGAAATTTGAACCATGTGTGACATGCATGAATTTTGATATTTAATGGAGGAATATGATTATTGGATGTGTGAGAAACATCTGTTACTAAGTGATTTTTGATGAAAACACCTAAAAAGGACCTTTTTGTAAAAGTTGTAAAAATGGGTAGTATAAATGTGATTTGATGAAAAATGTGGGCTGGTACAAGCATGATATAGGTTTGGCTAGGCTTGGGTAACAAAGAAAATGAGTACATTTCATTTTATGAGCCTAGAGACTAATTTGTAAATATGTAAGAGTTTAGGGGCAAAACTATAATTTTTCAAAAATATGGTTGTTGGACTATTTGAACAATATAATAATTAAATGATCTAAATTTTCTATTATAGACCAAGAAAAACGGGGTCCGGACCTAGACAGGAGAAAGAGCAAGATTTTAGACTAAATCGAATTAGTTGTCCATATTTTGTACCGAGGTAAGTTCGTGTGTAAATAATGCAACTTTATATTATGCATTTAATATTTTGATATTGCACAGATTTTTTAATTATTGTTATGAATACGAATGACAAGGATTCGATGTGGTAAAATTCTCGGTTGAACCTTAGGAATAGATAGGATACGAAGTCATGACATTAGGGTTATGTATGATTTCGTGTAAAACCATATCTGGGATATGACATCGATATTTGATTTTGTGTAAGACCATGTCTAGGATATGGCATTGATATTTGATTTCGTGTAAGACCATATCTAGGATATGGCATCGATATTTGATTTTTTGTAAGACCATATCTAGGATATGGCATCGATATTTGATTTCATGTAAGACCATGTCTGAGACATGACATCGATACGAGATATTGTTTAAAACCATAGCTGGGCTATCGACATCGATACGAGATATCGTGTAAGACCATAGTTGGGCTATTGGCATCGATATATGTGATCCCATATAAGACCATATCTGGAATATGGCATTGACATCTTATTATGTGTATGAGATTTTCTCGGGTATCCTTTAGTATTCCAAGTGGTTCAACGGGTAACTTGAGGATTTTGCCAAATATGTGAAATGTTATGATTATATTATGAAGTGGTACAAATACGTATACAAAACTCATGAGATATGAGCTCGGTTTATGATGCATTATTGGTAAGGATGCAAATGAGTAAGATATGCCTACGATCATTTGATGATTATGTGTAAAATTATAATATGCTATGTGTATGTTAATACATGTTTAATGTTGCTTATTATTTACATGCAAACTTACTAAGCTTAAAGCTTACCCCTTCATTTGTTTTATTCCTTTTAGTGTCGCAAAGCTAGCTCGGGGATCAAAAGTCGTCGGAGTATTGATCACACTATCAACTTAGTCATTTGGGTATAATTAGTTTTGATATTTTGAATATGGCATGTATAGGGGACTTGGTCTTTTTGTTTATGTGTCATATTAATTTGGCCCAATGCGTTGGCTAATAATGACTTGAATATTCATTTTGTATATGGCCATGAGATATGGTTCATATTGATTATTGGGGTATAAACCTATTCATATGTCCATGCATGTGCTAAGGTCATACATGTTGTGGTTAAAATTGTTTGGCATGGTTGAATTATGAACGTGATCATGGATGTTGATGATGGAATCATGAGTAAATGGCATGATGACAACTAAGATATGAATGTGTAAAATGGAGTAAATTGATGTTACTTATTGCATGTGATTTGATGAACTTGGCTTAGCAAGGTATGGCAACATAAGCATGTACAAGTTGATATGGTGTTGCCATGAACATGACTTAATTGATGATGTTTAAGCACTTAATTATGCTATGTTAAATGCCCTTGAAATTATGTATGTGTTTGAGTAAATAAGGGCGGAAATTGGCTTGGAAAATAGCCTCAAAGTTGTCCACACGGGTAGACACATAGGCATGTGTCTAGGCCGTGTATGGCACAAGGTCTGCCCCCATGGGCGTGTGATCTGGTTGTGTGTCTCCTGCACCTTACTTTTGAGAAACAGAATGCCTAGTAGTAAGCACATGGGCACGAGACACGGCCGTGTGCCTTGGCTGTGTGAGAGACACGGCCTTAGGACATGGGCGTGTGCCCTGACTGTGTGAAGTTTGCACCTTCTTTATGAAAATTCATGAAAATTAAATTTGCCACACGGCCTAGAACACAAATGTGTAACTTGGCCATGTGACTTTATTTTGTTGATGACATCATAAACAGAGAGTTAAACGGGCTGAGGACATGGACGTGTCCCAAGCCATACGGGCGTGTGAGACCATACGGACTACCCACACGGGCATATGACCCTCCAAAACAAGAAAATTTTCTAAGTGTTGTACAAGTTCTGAAATTCCTCGATTTAGTCCCGAACCACTCCTAATGTATGTCTTGGGCCTCATAGACTCGTATAAAGGACGATATGCATATGTATGAATGGTTTTAAATTGGACGCATTTTTATTACCCGGCTTGGTATGAATGTTTATGTTTAAGTCCGATAATGCCTCGAACCCTGTTCCGGTGTCGGATACGAGTAAGGGGTGTTACAGTCTACCACAGTGTTGACATTCAGGTCTATTAGACCTAGCTTTACCAACGCTTGCTACTGACGTAGTTTGGGCCTTAGAGACCGAATATTGCTTCCTACGATCTCTGCTGGGATACCCAGCTGAAACATTTGAACAAGTATACAACCCTCGATTTCTTTGAAGAAGATTGAAATAACTTATTTAGTGGTCTTTTTCTCGAATCTTTAGTCTTAAAATCAGCTTTTCTCTTTTTTTTGCTCAACTCTTCGGCTTTGCAAGCTCGGTCGACCAGCACAACAAATTCGTTCAACTCCGGAATCCCTACTAGCAATCTGATATCCTCATTCAACCCATCTTTGAATCTTTTGCACATGATGGCCTCGGTGGAAACACTTACTGAGCTTAACAAACTCTTGTTCATACTCAGTCACAGACATACGACCCTGTTTCAGCTCTAAAAACTCTTTGCATTTTTGATCAATGAACCGTTGATTGATATATTTCTTTTTGAACTCATTTTGAAAGAATTCCCAAGTAACTCTTTCTCTCGGTACCACGGATACAAGAGTATTTCACTACCAATACGCCGAATCCCTCAGAAGTGATATAGAACATTTTAAGCACTCATCCGGTGTACAAGAAAGCTCATCAAATACCTTGATAGAGTTCTCAAGCCAAAATTCTACTCTATTGGGATCATCGTCAACATTGGCTCTAAATTCTTTAGCCCCTTGATCCGAATCTTATCAATTGGAGGCTTGTTCAATATTAACAATTCTACACCTTAGAGAGTTATGGGAACCGGTTGAGGGTTAAGTGGGGTGAAGAATGTTGGGCAGCTGGATTTGTTCGAACAAACTTACCAAACAACTCATTCATCCTTTGGAAGAACGCTTCTTTAGACTCTCCTCCATAACTAACTGTTATTGGTTTACTTTCAGATGGCGCTATCCCTTGAGCGGGAGTCGATGCATTACTTTCAACATCATCAGCTACATCTCGGTCGGGATCCATTTACTATATGAAATCACAATTTAAATTGTCAGGAGTCATCACACTATCTTCAATTATATATGGCATGTATAGCTAGACTCTCACACACTATACGTTAGTCCAAGAATCGACTAAACCGTAGCTCTGATACCACTAAATGTAACACCCTTTACCGGTATTCAACACCAAAATAGGATACGAGGCATTACCGGACTTACATCGCTAGCAAACATACAATTCCAAGTCATAAATTTTCATCCAAATTAAAACCATCTTTGTTCAATCATAAAGTCCCTAATGCAAGCCTACAAGGCCCAAAACATACTTTGGAAGTGGTTCGAGACTAAGCCGATAACTCAGGGATTTTTACAAAACTTAGAAAACTTTTGCTATGTACAGGGGTCATACGCTCGTGTGGTTTGGGACACTTCCATGTGGGCAGGTTGTGTGGTCACACACGCTTGTGTCCCTAACCCGTGTAACTCATTGTTTTACAAAGCATGAACAAATTGAGGTCACACAGCCAAGTCACACGCCAGTGTACTAGGCCGTGTGGTTAATTTAATTATCATAAAATAGGTGTAGACTTCACATGGTTGGGACACACGCCCGTGCTTGAGACCGTGTCCCTCACACGACTGAGACACACGCCCATGTCTCCGCCCGTGTGCTCAATACTGAGCATTCTATTTCTCAAAATTAAGGTGCAGGGAACACACGGCCAAAACACATGCCCATGGGACAGGCGGTGTGTCACACACGATCTAGACACACGCCTCTGTGTCTACCCCTGTGGACAAAAAAGGTTATTTACCAAACCATTTGTCACCCTTATTTACACCTATTCACACAAAAGTTCAATGGCATAGATCATGGTATACTTAGGAAACCAAAACATCTATAAGTACCAACACAAATACTTTTATCATGCATAATTCTTCTTAGATTTCCTAGCACACCAAGGAGCCAATCTCAACTATTCAACAACAAAACCATTAAGTCACATTCGACCATTCACCAATCATATATAGACCACATCATAAAGGAGATATTTGCACATGCATGAATATACTTAAGCTTACAACCAATTTAACCAAAATGAGCCAATTACATGGCTAAATATCAAACCACCTTAAACAAATATATGCCAACACATTTTGTAACACCCCTTACCCGTATTCGACGCTGGAATAGGGTACGAGGCATTACCGGACTCACATAACCAACAATCGTACAATTCCAACCCATAAATTTGCGTCCAAATTAAAACCATTTATAATAAATCATAATGTCCCTAATACGAGCCTACGAGGCCTAAAACATGCTTTAGAAGTGGTTTGGGACTAAATCGAGAACTTTAGAAGTTTTTTACAGAACTTAGAGAATTTTCCACTATACAGGGGTCACATGCCCGTGTGAATATGGGACATGCCTGTGTGGGCAAGTTGTGTGGGCAAGTTGTGTGGTCGCACACGCTTGTGTCCTAACCTCGCGTAACTCTTTGACTTGTAACTCATGACCAAATTGAGATCACACGTCCAAGTCACACGCCCGTGTGCTAGGTCGTGTGGTTAATGAATTAAATTCGAATTAGGTCCAGGTTTCAAACAACCAAAACACACGCCTGTGTTCTAGGCCGTGTGGTACAGACGGCTGAGACACACGCCCGTGTCTCTGCTCGTGTGCCCAATTCTGAGCATTCTGTTTCTCAAAATTAAGGTGCAGGGGACACACGGCCTAACCACATGCCCGTGTTACCAGGCCGTGTGTCACACACGGTCCAGACACACGCCCATGTGGACAAAATAAAGCCATTTCCTAGCTTCATTTCTCACCCAAAATCACCCAAAAACTTGCACATGAAACACTCAACCAATCCCAACCATTTCAAGAATTCAAACTTGGCAATTCCATCATTCATCAAGGCATACCATTTCATGCAAAAATGGTTACAAACTCACCTTAGCTTAACTTAGGCATTAACAAAATTTGATCACATGAACTTAGCATAACACATGTGTATATATATATCACAATAGCTTACTAAATCATACCCAAAATGAACCATCACTAGTCATTCCAATGGCTAGGTTACAAAGTAAAATTTCAAGCCACCATTGGCCAAGTGATCCTATACATGCCATTATACCAAAATGATTCTACTATATATACCCAAGATAGCTAGTTGATAGTGTGACGATGCTTCAATGATCTCCCAACCTTCATGAGTTTCTAAGCACTATAAGACAGGGAAAAATAAAAGGATTAAGCATTACATGCTTAGTAAGTTCGTATAACGGAAATTAAAGTTACCAATCTTGATTATTAAATCTAAACATACAATATCATGTTTCCATCCATTTGGCTAAATTTGCATAAGCACATACATTCAATCAAACATGTTAGTCACCAAAATCTTCATATAAATCAAGTAACATAGATGAACTCATAAAGCAATATTCCATCTAGTCATTTGTAACACCCCTAACCCGTATCCATTGCCGGAGTAGGGTTACGAGGCATTACCGATCAATATACAACATTTAGATTACATTTATTAACCTCAAGCATTTATTTTCATATATCATTCAAAACAATCACAATGCCCCTTATACAGGCCTACGAGGCCTTGAACATGCTTTAGAAGTGGTTCAAGACTCAACCGATAACATACGAGAATTTCAAAAAAACTTAGAAATTTTTAATCCTACAAGGGTCACACGCTCGTGTGAACAGGTCGTGTGCTTCACTCGGCTAATAGACACGTCCATGTGGAAACAGAACATACATTGTAACGCCCCCACGCCCGAGACCATCGCCGGAGTCGAGTATGAGGTGTTATTAAGCTTAATTTAACATATTTAGAACTTTGGATTATTTATTTCTACATTCACAGCTTTTAAGCTACTTGCATCACAGTCACAAGAAAAATCATATCTCAAGTTACAAAACTCAAAATCAAGATCCGTAAATTTTCCATAAATCTAGACTCATATACCTATCTACTAATTTTTTTCTAGAATTTTTTGTTGGGCCAATTAGTACAGTTTATTAGTTAAAGTTACCCCTATTTCAGGACTTGACTGGTCTGACCTCTGTTTACTACAAACCACATTTCTCTCTGTAAAAAATCCATATGACTATGAGGTTTGTTTATCCTGAAACTAGACTCAATAAGGATTCTGAGACTATAAAATACACTACCTAATTATACCTTTACAATTTATGGTGAATTTCTAAAGTTGGAACAGGGGATTCAGAAACTGCTATGACCCTGTTTTACTAAAATTCAAATATCTTGTAACATATAATTCCTTTACCTGTTTCATTTGTTTCATATGAAACTAGACATAATAAGCTTCAATTTGATATGTAGTCAATCACCAAGTTCAATTTCTATGATTTTTAGTAAATTTTTAAACTTGCATCAGTGTTGCTACAGTATTCTGTTTATGGCAAATTTCATCCCTTTTATGAGTTTTTATGCACTAAGTATCTTAATAATTTTCCTTAACATCAAATATAATCTAAACTAACTATTTTCATAATTTATCATTATCAAGCATTTCCTCAACCATTCCATCACCATACCATAAGATCATTTACACAAAAAAGGTATATTGCTATACATGCCATACTTAAATTTTACAAGCCATTACCAAAGTCTTCCGGATAGTGTGACTGAGCCTTCGACCTATCCCGACTCCTGAGCTGGCATGTCCAAAACTACAGTGAGTAAGAAGGAGGGAGTAAGCATAAATGCTTAGTAAGTTCATATGCAAATAATAAGTAACATAACAAACAGTCATACCAATCAACATTAGCATGTATCACTAAAACACATATCACATTTTTAATCATTTTTCATCATCTTATTACCTTATCGTGGTTGTATCAATACTCAACCCGAGGGTTAAATACATACCTGTCCAAAATATCCATTTCACATCACTTACCAATACGTCTCTTTACATCTCGAATATTCCTCCATTTGAGTAGAACTTTACCCGTTTAACACATCGGAATATAATTCGGATACATGGATAACTTGCACATTAGTGCCATATATGCAATCAAGCAATCATGTAACCCGCCCATAAGCTAACTCGGACTCAACTCAACGAGCTCGGGCGTTCGCATCCATAAGTGAACTCGGACTCAACTCAACGAGTTCGGATGCCTAGTTACATCTCACGAACTCGGACTCAACTCAACGAGTTCGGACATTCGCATCCATAAGTGAACTCGGACTCAACTCAACGAGTTCGGATGCTCAACCATCCTAGTGACATGTCACTTGTATCCTAATCTATTCCTAAGGTTCAAACGGGCTTTTTCCTCGAACACTTATCCTTGCCGTCTTCCGTAGAATGCCGAAATCAATACTCGGTAACAATTATATTTAACAAGTAGTTCACATAATTTACATATTATTTGAAATTAACCACAAAGCATACATTTCATAATAAAATTCAGCATAACATATAATTAACATCAATAACTTAAAAATAACCATTATGCTACATTATTTACACATGAACTTACCTTGGTACCAAAATACAAAGATTTTGCAATTTAGTCCACAATCTTTTCTTTTCCTCGATTGAGGTCGATTCCACGTCTTTCTTGATCTAAAATAACACATTTAGCTTATTTAATACTCATATTATCAAATTAATCCTTAACTCAAATTTTGGCAAAATTACAATTTTACCCCTAAACTTTTGCATATTTACATTTTTGCCCTAGGCTCGAGATTAAACTTTATTCCTTATTCTTATGTTTTACAACATGATGATCACTTTTCTCTTCTATGGCAACATCAAATTCTCACTCTAACATGTACTTGTGACTATTAGGTATTTTTACCGATTAAGCCCTTTTACTCGTTTTGCTTAAAATCGAGTAGTACAAGTTGTCTAACATAATTTAAAACTTCATATTCTATCATAAAACATCAAAATACACAAATTTCACCTATGGGTATTTTCCAAATATAAACCCTAGGTTAAATTATTGCTAACATAAGCTTTATCGAGTTACCGGGATCTCAAAAACGTAAAAATCATTAAAAACGGGGCTTGGAATCACTTACTATGGAGCTTGGAAGCTTGAAACATGCCCCAGCTATGGATAACCCTTGAAATTTTGGCCTAATGAAGAAGATGGACAAAAATTGGCTTTTAATTTTGTTTTTAATTCATTTTAATAACTAAATGACCAAAATACCCTTACTACTAAACTTTCCAAAAATTCCTTCCATGTCCTAATTTTGTCCATGAACTTAAAATTGGTCAAATTGCTATTTAAGACCTCCTCATTAATATTCCAAAACAATTTCATACTAAAAACTTCTAGAATGCAAGTTTTGCAACTTATTCGATTTAGTCCTTACTTTCAATTTAAGCACTTTAGGCATAAAATTTCATCACGAGATTTTCACACAATCATGGAATCATATCATAAACCTCAAAATAATTATAAAATAATTATTTCTATCTCGGATTTATGGTCACAAAACCACTATTCCGATTAGGCCCTAATTCGGGATATTACAACTCTCCCCCCTTTAAGGATTTTCGTCCTCGAAAATCTTACCGGTAAACAGATGTGGGTATTGATTTCTCATAGTTTCTTCGGATCTACTCCATGCCTTTGCCACAACACCTTCACAAGTGCAACATTTTTATTCCTTAGTTGTTTGACCTCTCGAGCTAAAATCTTAATCGGTTCTTCTTCGTAGGTCATATCTGGTTGTAGTTCAATTTCTGTCGGTGAAACTACATGTGAAGGATCCGAACGATACCGACGTAACATAGATACGTGGAACACATCATGAATCTTCTCTAATTCAGGTGGTAATGCTAGCCGATATGCTACCGGTCCAACTTTTTCAATTACTTCATACGGCCCAACAAAACGCGGACTTAATTTGCCCTTCTGTCCAAATCTAAGGACTTTCTTCCACGGAGTCACCTTTAAAAATACTTTATCACCAACTTGAAATTCAATGTCCTTTCGCTTTAGGTCTGCATAAGATTTCTGTCTATCTGAAGCAGCTTTCAAACAATCTCGAATTATCTTCACTTTTTCTTCACTTTCTTTTATTAGATCAACTCCATAAATCTGATTTTCCTTGAGTTCAGTCCAATACAATGGCGTTCGACACTTACGACCATATAATGCTTCATAAGGTGCCATTTTCAAGCTCGTCTGATAACTATTATTGTAAGCAAATTCCACCAATGGTAAGTATCTTTCCCAACTTCCTTGAAATTCCAATACACAACATCTAAGCATATCTTCAAGAATCTAAATTATTCTTTCTGATTGTCCATCAGTTTGTGGATGAAAAGCAGTACTGAAATGTAACTTCGTACCTAACGCGTCTTGAAACTTTTGCCAAAACCGCGAGGTAAACCTTGGATCTCTATCTGAAATAATTGATAATGGTATTCCGTGTAATCTAACAAATTCTCTAATATATAGTTCAGCCAACTTGTTAAGAGAATAATCCGTACGTATCGGGATAAAATGAGTCGACTTAGTTAATCTGTCAACTATTACCCAGATGGCATCTTTCTTTCCCGGAGTCAATGGCAATCCTGAAACAAAATCCATAGTAATCCGATCCCATTTCCATTCAGGAACCATAATAGGCTGGAGTAATCCTGAAGGTACTTGGTGTTCAGCTTTCACCTGTTGACAAATTAAGCATTTGGACACAAACTCTGATATATCTCTTTTCATTCCATTCCACCAATACATTTTCTTCAAGTCATTATACATTTTCGTACTACCCAGATGAATCGAGAAATAACCACTATGTGCTTCCTGTAGGATCTTTTGAATCAATTCCTCATTCTTCGGTACACAAATCCGATCTTTAAACATTAAGCACCCATCAGAACCAATTCTGAAATTTGATCCCGTATCAGCTTCACACTGTTTTCTTTTGGCTAGCAAATCTTGATCATTTTTCTGAGTTTCAAAATCTCTTGTAAAAACATCGGTCTTGCTCTTAACTCTGCTAGAATCGAACCGTCATCTGACATTTTCAACTGAGTGTTCATAACTCTCAAAGCAAACAACAACTTTCTACTTAAAGCATCGGCAACCACATTCACTTTTCCCGGATGATAATCAATAACAAGCTCATAATCTTTCAATAACTCCAACCATCTTCGCTGTCTCAAATTCAAGTCTTTTTGTGACATCAAGTATTTAAGACTTTTGTGATCGGTATATACTCGGCACTTTTCACCATACAAATAATGTCGCCAAATCTTCAAAGCAAACACCACTGCAGCCAATTCCAAATTGTGAGTAGGATAATTCCTCTCATGAGGTTTTAACTGCCTCGAAGCATAAGCCACCACTTTTCCTTCTTGCATGAGTACACACCCCAAACCATTTAGAGAAGCATCACTATACACCACAAATTCTTTACCTAATTCGGGTTGTACCAACACTGGTGCTTCAGTTAATAACTTTTTCAATTCTTCAAAACTCTGTTGACATTCTTCCGTCCATTCAAATTTAACACCCTTTCGGAGTAGTCTAGTCATAGGAGCAGCAATTATAGAAAATCCATTTACAAACCGCCGATAATACCCCGCTAGCCCCAAGAAACTTCTAACTTCAGTTACGTTTTTCGGTGGTTTCCAATCAACAATGGCTGAAATTTTACTAGGATCAACCCGTATACCATCACTTGAAACAATATGACCCAAAAATCCAACTTCCCGGAGCCAAAATTCACTTTTACTAAACTTAGCATATAGCTGCTTATCTCTCAAAGTTTGCAAAACTATCCTCAAATGCTCAGCATGCTCTGTCTCATCTTTTGAATAAATTTAAATATCATCTATAAACACCACAACAAATCTGTCCAAGTATGGCCGAAATATGCGATTCATTAAATCCATAAACACAGCAGGAGCATTTGTCAACCCGAATGGCATAACTAAAATTCATAATGACCGTACCTTGTTCTAAAAGCAGTTTTAGGCACATCCGACTCCTTTACCCGCAGTTGGTAATACCCAGATCTCAAGTCAATCTTTGAAAACCATGTCGCTCCTTTTAGCTGATCAAACAAATCATCAATTCTTGGCAACGGATACTTGTTTTTGATTGTCACCTTGTTTAACTGCCGATAATCAACACACAACCTCATAGAACCATCCTTCTTTTTCACAAATAACACGGGAGCACCCCAAGGTGAAAAACTCGGTCACACAAAACCTTTATCAGTCAACTCTTGCAACTGCGACTTTAATTCCTTCAACTCTGCTGTTGCCATTCTATATGGAGCAATCGAAATCGGAGCTGTTCCCGGTATCAAATCAATACGAAATTCTACTTCCCTGACTGGAGGCAAACCCGGCAATTCTTCTGCAAATACGTCTGCAAATTCACACACAACCGGCACTGATTCAACTTTCTTTTCAACTTCTTTTGTATTAATTACATACGCCAAATAAGCTTCATAACCCTTTCTCAGATATCTTTGAGCCGACATTGAAGAAATCACACTAGGCAATGCCTCTGATTTATCTGATTCAACCCGCAGAGTTTCACCATTTTCACACTTTAATTCTATAACCTTTTCTTTGCAATTTATTTTAGCATCATGCAATGTCAACCAATCCATACCCAAAATAACATCAAACTCATCAAACGGCAACAACATCAAGTCGGCCGGAAAGTAATGATCCCAAATCATTAAAGGACATTTCTTACATACTTTATCAACAGTCACACATTTGCCTAACGGATTTGACACTCTAATCATAAATTCTGTGTTCTCAACAGGTATATTCATACTAGACACCAATTTCATGCACACATATGAATGAGTAGAACCGGGATCAATCAAAGCAATAACATTAACATTATAGAGAGAAAATGTACCGGTAATCACATCAGGTGAGGAAGCATCTTCACGCGCTTTAATAGCATAAGTTCTAGCCGGAGCCCTTCCTTCAGGTCTAACCGGTGCATCCCTGGCTACATTCTTACTGCTTGTTTCACTTCCAGCTTTTCTCGGATACCTTCCCTCGAGTCTGCACCACTAGCTTTTACATTCTGAAAATTTTCTTTCTCAGCTCTCTCTGGGCAGTCTCTAATAAAATGATCCGGAGAACCACATCGAAAACATTTATTTGCTCTGCACGGACCAAAATGATTTCTACCACACCGCTGGCACTCGGGTTTAACAAATCTCGAGTTCCCTACACTGGCTGCAAAAGTATTCTAAGATTTAGGACCCACATTTTGCTTCTTATAATTCCCATATGATTGTCCAGCTGAAGCTTGGGAACGAGGATTCATATTCCTTGACTTTCTAGGTTGCTGTGAAAATGAACTACTCATCGGTCTTTTCTTCCAATTTCTAGTCTCAGCCTCTACCTTTTTCTTTTCTTTAAGTAGTTCTTCAGCCTTGCAAGCTCGATCAACCAGTACTGTAACACCCCGTACCCGAGACCGTTGCCGGAGTCGGACACGAGGGCTTCACAGACTAAATTCGCTTACTATCGCAGTCCATTTTAAAAATTTCCAGACAGCTGGCTAACTGTGTCGCTGTCACCTTAAAAATCATATCTTGAGTTTCACAATTCAAAAATCAGTTTCATGATTTTTACCTAAAACTAGACTCATATTTCCATCTACATATTTTTTTCTAGAATTTTGGTTGGGCCAATTAGTACAGTTTATTAGTTAAAGTCTCCCCTATTACAGGGATCGACTACACTGACCTTTGCGCATTACGACTTGGATATCTCCCTGTACAGGGCTTCAATACTGATGTCGTTTGTTTCTCTAGAAATTAGACTCAGAGAGAAATCTATACATATATGGTATGACTCCTAATTATCTCTGGTTAATTTATAATGAATTTCCAAAGTCGGAACAGGGAATCCAGAAACCGTTCTGGCCCTATCTCACGAGAACCTGAATATCTCTTAACATACTATCCATATGATCGTTTCGTTACTTTCCTATGAAAATAGATTCATCAAGGTTCGTTTACATAATTTATTCACTATTTAATTCCATTCCTACTATTTTTAGTGATTTTTTCACATCCACATCACTGCTGCTGTCAGCATCTGTTTTTTTTTAAGGTAAACTTTACCTATTTCATGATCCTCCATGGATCAACTAGAGTTTGTCATACATATTCCAAAAGTGATCAAGAATAACCCTTCCCATGGCTAACCGTTACCAACATTTCCATACCTCTCGACGGACAACATACAAAACGATTATAATGCTATGATCAAAGTATATTTAAGCCATTTTCGCATGGCTATCCAATTTTACACAAAACCGAAGGGTACATGACCAACAACAAAAGGGTAGTCCTATACATGCCATTTTCAGAGTTCAACCAAAAGTGTACCAAAAGGGCTTTGATAGTGTGGGCGACTTCAACTTCAATAATCCCGAGTCCGATAGCTGACGAACCAAAATCTATAAAACAGAGATTCAAAGAACGGAGTAAGCATTTAATGCTTAGTAAGTTTTAAGCAAGACAAAGTGTTCTCAATCACTATTATTGGTCATTCATTTCAACTGTTCGATGAAGTTAATCTAGAGCTTCATCTCGATCTATAATATCATTAAACGCAACACTTGGCTGCCACATATATACTTTCGAATAATAATGACCTAGATGGTCAAATATTTCCAAAGCACATTCTTCATCGATTTTCAACTTTCAATAATCCTTTCCACTTGTTCATAATCACATCCATACTTTTAAGTATTTCAACATGACAAGTACTAAATTACCATAGGCACATAAAGAACCAACATATTCCTTATCACATATATGTAAGCTTACAAATCATAATCCTTACCTTGTACTGGCACATCTAGCTCAACCCAACCCATACTCAGATCATAAGGCTTTTGGGCAGAATATGCACTAATACATAAGAATATTTCATCGCATACTTTATTATACAAACATACCATTACCAATTAGATCATTCTCACATTTGGAGTTATAATATTAATCACATTTACCTACCTCTTTGATACTGATAATTCACCTCGAAATCACTCCACCGATGAGTAAGTAATACGTACCTGAACATCTTGAATACATAATACTTATTTGATGGCAACTTAATGCAGATACTCAATATCAAAGTCTTACTTGAATCCTAGCATTTAGCCGTCGGGTCTTTAAAGCTCAGATATAGTACGAGCACAAAGCCTACGGACATTAATCAGGATGATACTCTCGCATAAAGCCTGCGGGGTTTTAACCCGGATATAGTACTGACACAATTGCCCTTCGGGACTTATCACATTTATACACTTTCACATCCATCACGTTGGCCACTCGGCCCTGTCACATATATACACTTTCACATTCATCACATCGGCCATTAGGCCTCATCACATATATACACTTTCACATTCATCACATCGGCCATTAGGCCTTATCACATATATATACACTTTCACATTCATCACATCGGCCATTCGGCCTTATCACATATATACACTTTCACATTCATCACATCGGCCATTAGGCCTTATCACATATATATACATTCACATCACAATTATCCAAATGTACTTCACATATCACATATACTATCATGTATACACTTTGTCTTGGCCGAATCTACATTAATCATTTCCCAATGAATAATTCAATTTCACGCCATACTATCATTTCATATTCGAATACTCATAAACTTACAATTTCACAAATTTTAATATCAAAGATCCATCTAACACTCATGTATCGTTTTACAATATCACGATTTAGAATTCACGTATGGGTTTAATCAATAGCTTATGAGTAACTAAAACAAGTTTTATCCATGTTTACAACAAAATCACATATTCACTACGAGCTGTTTTCCTGAGCAGTAGTCACTAAATTATTTATAACTGGAGCTACAAAACTCAAAATCACTTGCCGTTAATTTTCCCCGAATATAGACTCGTATATCTTCCATCCATAAAATTTTCAGAATTTTAGGTTTGGCCAATCAATACCAGATTTTTCTTAAAGTTTCTCCTGTTTCGCTGTTTGACTATTCTGACCACTCCTCACTACGAATCAAATTTCTCATTTTACAGAATTCAAAATGTGTTGTATTTGATTTCATTTGAAACTAGACTCATTAAGGAGTATAAGCATATAAATTTTATCTTATAACCATTTTTGTACAATTTATAATGATTTTCTAAAAACAGAACAGGGGATTTCGGAGTCATTCTGACACTGTCCCACACAACTTTAAATATCTCTTTATAGGAAATTTCTTTGCTTCCACAGTCTCTTTTATAAGAAACTAGACTAAATAAGCTTTGATTACATATTTTATTCATCCTATAATTCCACACCAACAATTTATAGTGATTTTTTAAAATCACGTTACTGCTGCTGTCCAAAGCAAATTATTACAATTTGCTCTTAAATTTCCAAGTCCAAACACATATGAACTTACCATTTGAGTTTAAGACATATCATGGCCACATCATATCTTATTAAATCAACTCATTATGTCCTATTATGATTGAATTTACTCAGCGTTTAATCACTTAAAACTTACCTCGGAAGTGGTCGACGACTAGATATCCACAACTATTCGTTTACTTTCTCTTTATCCAAAATTGCCCCTCTATGCTCTTGAGCTTAATTAACAAAATTTAAACTATTTTAATCACCTTGTTATATCATTAAAAACAACAAGGTAAATCTTCTCAATGAAACTCATACATAAGGCAACACCTCGATACATCTGCACACATTCGGTATTTCATAAAAACCATCCCAAATACATTTACCTAGGTATCACCATGTCGCCTTATATACATATACTAGTTATGTGGTCAATTTTTCCGATGACCTATGCATATAACTAATTACACCTTTAATAATATTCACAAAGCCGATTATCCACATGACTACCTTAGCATATTATTAGTTAGCTTCTTATCCAAATTTGCCATAAAGAAAATTAACTCCTATCCCCTCAAGTGCATAAGCAATTGCATCCAAAGGACACTTTAAATGCATGTTATGAAGGTAACCGAATGCACATATATTTATACCAAGGCATCATATACTTCAAACCAACTATCAAGGCATAAAGCCGAACCTTCAAAATCAATTATCAATACACGTTCAAACATGCCCTCCTACAAATATACAAGTTCTCCCTTGGTTAAACTAAATCATGCTTTAAGGTTTAATGTTCATCTTTAACACAATTACCACACTTCAAACTAAATTTTCAGCTTCATATATCCCACACCAGATTTTTTTCCATGCTCAATTTCCATGGCCGAATGAAATTATGCCCTAATTCATGAACTTAAACAACATTGGCCAACTTTCCAAGCTCATTTGAGCCATCAAGCACATTTAGTTTGTTCATACTCAACTAGAATCAATTATCCTCCCTAAATCATCAAACATACAAAATATACCCCATTAAGCTCATGACCGATTGCTACATGCTTCATGAACACAAAAATTTTCACATGGGTCTTGTTGCAAGCTTCAAAACCAACCAAAATTCACAACTTTCAAAGAAAATAACATGAACCTTACCTTATTTGAAGCCTTCTTTTGCCGAATGCCCTAAGCTCAAAGGTTTCTATTTTCTTTCTCAACTCACGGCAAGAAGAAGAAGAAAATGGCCTTGTTATTTTCACCTCAAACATGTTTTTTTCATTTATTTCATTAACTTTTATTATATTATTTCTCCCATAACACACTAACACAACATGTTTCCAACATGTTTCACCCCATAACATTTTGTCCACTCTCATGCTCATGGCCGGCCACTACTAATTAGGGGGGAAATTGACATGCAAGTCCACCCTTTTTATTTCATGCACTAATAGATCCTTATGTTTTGACCTATCACATTTCAAAAGTGTCACACATAAGTCCTATTGACTAAATTCACATGCAATTTACTAAATCAAAGCTTAAAACTTTCACACATTCGTATTCACATATAATAGTCATAAAATATGACGGCTAATTATTTTTATGACTCGATTTTGTGGTCCCGAAACCACTTTTCGACTAGGGTCAAATTAGGGGTGTCACAAGTACTACCATTTCTTTTAGTTCAAGGATCCCGAAAAATACTTTAATGTCTTCGTTGAGCCCATCTTCAAATCGTCGGCACATCTTGGCTTCTGTAGGAACATATTCCCTGGCATACTTACTCAATCGAACAAACTCTCTTTCATATTCTGAGACTGTCATATTACCTTGCTTCAGCTCAAGAAACTCTTTACATTTCTGATCAATAAACCTTTCACTAATATATTTCTTCCGAAACTCTTCTTGAAAGAATTCCCAAGTTACCCTCTCTTTCGGTACCACCGAAATCAAAGTCTTCCACCAATTATAGACTGAATCTCTCAACAAAGATGTAGCACATTTCAACATTCTTCAAGTGTACAAGATAATTCATCAAATACCCGAATAGAATTTTCAAGCCAGAACTCTGCTTTCTCTGCATCATCATCAATATTTGCTCTAAATTCTTCAGCCCCTTGTTTACGAATTCTGTCAACGGGGGTTCTGTGAAATTTTATCATATCCATACCTTGAGGCATCGGGGGTATAGGTTGAGGAATTGGGGGAGGTGGGGGAGGTCGTACATTTGGGTTCGTACGAACGAACTCAGTGTACCATGTACTCATCATTTGGAGAAAGGCTTCCCGATCCCTTTCTCCTCCTCCCTGACCAACAGTAGGGGGTGGGTTTTCAGTCGGCGCTGCTCCTTCAGCCGGAGCTGGCGCATTACTCTCTACTTCATCTGCCACAGCTGGATCGGGATCCATTTACTATATAAAAAAAATTCATTTAAAAAGGTCAGAAGTCGTCACACTATCACAATTCATACATATGGCATGTATAGCAAAATCCATACATACAACACGTAGTCCGAGAACCGACTAAACCTACTCTGATACCACTAAATGTAATGCCCCCACGCCCAAGACCGTCGCCGGAGTCGAGTATGAGGTGTTACTAAGCTTAATTTAACATATTTAGAACTTTGGATTATTTATTTCTACATTCACAGCTTTTAAGCTACTTGCATCACAGTCACAAGAAAAATCATATCTCGAGTTACGAAACTCAAAATAAAGATCCGTAAATTTTCCCTAAATCTAGACTCATATACCTATCTACTAATTGTTTTCTAAAATTTTTGGTTGGGCCAATTAGTACAGTTTATTAGTTAAAGTTACCCCTGTTTCAGGACTTGACTGGTCTGACCTCTGTTTACTACGAACCACATTTCTCTCTGTACAAAATCCATATGACTATGAGGTTTCTTTCTACTGAAACTAGACTCAATAAGAATTCTGAGACTATAAAATACACTACCTAATTATACCTTTACAATTTATGGTGAATTTCTAAAGTTGGAACAGGGGATTCAGAAACTGCTATGACCCTGTTTCACTAAAATTCAAATATCTTGTAACATATAATTCCTTTACCTGTTTCATTTGTTTCATATGAAACTAGACATAATAAGCTTCAATTTGATATGTAGTCAATCACCAAGTTCAATTTCTATGATTTTTAGTAAATTTTTAAACTCACGTCATTGTTGCTGCAGTATTCTGTTTATGGCAAATTTCATCCCTTTTATGAGTTTTTATGCACTAAGTATCTTAATAATTTTCCTTAACATCAAATATAATCTAAACTAACTATTTTCATAATTTATCATTATCAAGCATTTCCTCAACCATTCCATCACCATACCATAAGATCATTTACACAAAAAGGTATATTGCTATACATGCCATACTTAAATTTTACAAGCCATTACCAAAAGTCTTCCGGATAGTGTGACTGAGCCTTCGACCTATCCCGACTCCTGAGCTGGCTTGTCCAAAACTACAGTGAGTAAGAAGGAGGGAGTAAGCATAAATGCTTAGTAAGTTCATATGCAAATAATAAGTAACATAACAAACAGTCATACCAATCAACATTAGCATGTATCACTAAAACACATATCACATTTTTAATCATTTTCATCATCTTATTACCTTATCGTGGTTGTATCAATACTCAACCCGAGGGTTAAATACATACCTGTCCAAAATATCCATTTCACATCACTTACCAATACGTCTCTTTGCATCTCGAATATTCCTCCATTTGAGTAGAACTTTACCCGCTGAACACATTGGAATATAATTCGGATACATGGATAACTTGCACATAAGTGCCATATATGCAATCAAGCAATCATGTAACCCGCCCATAAGCGAACTCGGACTCAACTCAAAGAGCTCGGGCGTTCGCATCCATAAGTGAACTCGGACTCAACTCAACGAGTTCGGATGCCTAGTTACATCTCACGAACTCGGACTCAACTCAACGAGTTCGGACATTCGCATCCATAAGTGAACTCGGACTCAACTCAACGAGTTCGGATGCTCAACCATCCTAGTGACATGTCACTTGTATCCTAATCTATTCCTAAGGTTCAAACGGGCTTTTTCCTCGAACACTTATCCTTGCCGTCTTCCGTAGAATGCCGAAATCAATACTCGGTAACAATTATATTTAACAAGTAGTTCACATAATTTACATATTATTTGAAATTAACCACAAAGCATACATTTCATAATAAAATTCAGCATAACATATAATTAACATCAATAACTTAAAAATAACCATTATGCTACATTATTTACACATGAACTTACCTTGGTACCAAAATACAAAGATTTTGCAATTTAGTCCACAATCTTTTCTTTTCCTCAATTGAGGTCGATTCCACGTCTTTCTTGATCTAAAGTAACACATTTAGCTTATTTAATACTCACATTATCAAATTAATCCTTAACTCAAATTTTGGCAAAATTACAATTTTACCCCTAAACTTTTGCATATTTACATTTTTGCCCCTAGGCTCGGGATTAAACTTTATTCCTTATTCTTATGTTTTACAACATTCTGATCACTTTTCTCTTCTATGGCAACATCAAATTCTCACTCTAACATGTACTTGTGACTATTAGGTATTTTTACCGATTAAGCCCTTTTACTCGTTTTTGCTTAAAATCGAGTAGTACAAGTTGTCTAACATAATTTAAAACTTCATATTCTATCATAAAACATCAAAATACACAAATTTCACCTATGGGTATTTTTCCAAATATAAACCCTAGGTTAAATTATTGCTAACATAAGCTTTATCGAGTTACCGGGATCTCAAAAACGTAAAAATCATTAAAAACGGGGCTTCGAATCACTTACTATGGAGCTTGGAAGCTTGAAACAAACCCTAGCTATGAAGAACCCTTGAAATTTCGGCCTAATGAAGAAGATGGACAAAAATTGGCTTTTAATTTTGTTTTTAATTCATTTTAATAACTAAATGACCAAAATACCCTTACTACTAAACTTTCCAAAATTCCTTCCATGTCCTAATTTTGTCCATGAACTTAAAATTAGTCAAATTGCTATTTAAGACCTCCTTATTAATATTCCAAAACAATTTCATACTAAAAACTTCTAGAATGCAAGTTTTGCAACTTATTCGATTTAGTCCTTACTTTCAATTTTAGCACTTTAGGCATAGAATTTCATCACGAAATTTTCACACAATCATGCAATCATATCATAAACCTCAAAATAATTATAAAATAATTATTTCTATCTCGAATTTATGGTCACGAAACCACTATTCCTATTAGGCCCTAATTCGGGATATTACATACATACTGACTTGCATCACACGGCCGAGGACATGCCCGTGTGCCAAGCCGCTTGAAAACTAGAGAGTATACTGACTTGGGTCACACGGCCAACCACACGCCCGTGTGTCTAGCTCGTGTGCCCTACGAAATGGCCACAGATGCTCGTGTGCTTGGCTGTGTGCCATTTAGGGTGGTATACTGACTTATACCACACGGCTAGTCACACGCCCGTGTGTGAGACCGTGTGGAGCATACTGACTTCAATTCAATTTCAACACCAGGGGACACACGGTCGTGTAACCTAACTGTGTGTCGCACATGGCTGAGACACACACCCGTGTCTTTGCCCGTGTGGACAAAAATAAGCCATTTGCAAGACCAATTTGCCGCCCTTTCTTGCACATACCTACTCAAGCTCATATGGTATCACTTTAAGAGACAATGATGCAGCCAAAGGTCATCAACCGATACATAATTATACCACATCCATTTCAACTAAATTCAATACTCAATTCCATATCATTTGCCTATTCAATTACCAAATAATTTAATTTGCTTTACTAAGCATAATTCACATGTATAATTCATTTAGCAAAACTATTCCAAACATATATAACCACTTCAATTCCATTTATTCATTTTAGGTCTATTATCAAACATTAAAAGTAGAACTATTTTCACATTCATAAACATCAACAAGTTCATCATTTTATACCAACTCAAATGGCCAAAATACATATCCATCAAACATACCAAAATGACTCAAGCCTATACATGCCATATACCATATATACATAACTTCAAAAGTACCAAAATAGATGATAGATAGTGCGATGAAGTCTTTGACGATTCCCGGATCTGAGCTAGCTTTGTAGAACTATAAAACATCGAAAATTAAACAAAGTAAGCTATAAAGCTTAGTAATTTCGTATGTGAACATGAAATAATCACAAAATTCATTAGTAAATCAAAATGGATAATATCATAAACATTTAAAGCATCAATTCAAGAGCTATCATAGAACTTATCCTTATTATGATTCATGAGTTCTCAACTTCATCTAACTCGATACTTGAATAGTTTTCTGTACATACCTGTATCGATACTTTTCTATTTCTCATCAATACTCTTATAAAACCTCTTGGTTTATAAGTGCTTATGATACAAATTCATCAATATTCCGATGCCACAGTCCAACTATGGTCTTACACATACATTGGCAAGGCCCTGCCGTGGTCTTTCTTTCACATGCCATAAATTATGGTATTTTTATTCGATTTGCCATAGCCCAGCCATGGTCTTATTCGGCAACTTGCCTTATTCAATTCGTACATTTCATTTACTATCTCAACAGTTATTCAATAGAATAATTATTATCTCAATTTCATCCATCAAACAAATAGATACACATTTAAGTTCAATTATACGAACTTACCTCGTGTTTGGAATTGACTGATCGGATCGACTACTCGACAACCTTGCTTTCCCCCGATCTAAATTTGAATTCTTTGTTTCTTGATCTATATGAATTCAAAATTAACTTATTTATTCATCTACTCATTCAATTTACTCCAAAATTACTCATTGGGAATTTTTACACATTAGCCCCTAACTTTTACATTTTTAACAATTTAGTCCTTATTTCACAGAACATAAGAATTCACATAATTCAATAAGACCCATGCTTGGCTAAATTTAACATATATTAGTAGCAGCCCATAACTTTCATTTATTTCACATTTCAACCCTTCAATTTACATATTTCGCCATTTAATCCTTATTTGACACTTTTGTCAAAAATCACTTTACAAAACATGTAAAACTAGCATCAAACTTTCATATTTCAACATTAAACATCAAAGAACACATAGATTCAACAATGGAAACTTTCAAAATATTTAAAAATATCAAAATCTAAGGTACGGGCTAGCTAGATTACAAAGCAACGATCTCGAAAACGTAAAAATAATTAAAAATCGAGCTCAAAACATACCTAATTGCTTGATTTATCCATAGGCGAATGAAAAACCTTATTTTTCCTTCTTGTTCTTCTAATTTCAGTGTGCAAAGATGATAATGGATGAAATTTGTGCTTTATTTTTACTTATTTTAACTTTATTTACAAAATACCATAATTAACCTTATTAATAACCATTTAAAATCAGTTAATATATGCCCAAAATTGTCCACTTACTAATATAATGGAATAATCACCATTTAAGGCCATCTTATTTAAAAGCCAAGGCCAATTGATACCTTTGAATAACAGCATGAAACTTTTTCATTTTACGTGATTTAGTCCTTTTTCTCAAATTGAGCAATTAAACGATAAAATTAGTTCATGAAGTTTTCACACATATCAAATAACATGCTGTAAAAACCAAAAATAATATTAAAGTAATTTTTTGACATCGGATTTGTGGTTCTAAAACTACTATTTTGATTTGACTCAAAAACGGGCTGTTACAACTCTCCCCCCTTAAGGATTTTCGTCCTAAAAAATCTTACCAGTGTATAGGTTTGGATATTGTTTTCTCATAGCATCCTTGGGTTCCCACGTAGCTTCTTCAACCCTATGTCGATGCCATAATACTTTCACTAATGCGATTCTCTTATTTCTCAGCTCTTTGATCTCACGAGCTAAAATTCGAATCGGTTCTTCAACATATGACATATCTGGTTGAATTTCAACTTCGGTCAGGGAAATGACATGTGAAGGGTTAGATTGATATCTTTGTAGCATCGATACATGAAACACATTATGTATTTTCTCTAACTCAGACGGTAAAGATAACCGACATGCCATTGGCCCAACTCGCTCAATAATCTCATACGGTCCGATGAGTTGCAGACTCAGTTTCCCTTTCCGACCAAACCGCAATATCTTTTTCCATGGTGACACTTTCAAAAACACTTCATCCCCGATCTGAAACTCAATATCTTTCCGTTTCAAGTCTGCGTACGATTTCTGTCGATCTGAAGCTGCTTTCAAACTATCGCGAATTTCTTTTACTTTTTCTTCAGTTTCTTTGATCAGATCAACCCCGTGAATCTTATTTTCACTGAGATCACTCCAGTACAACGGTGTTCGACATTTACGACTGTATAAAGCTTCATACAGTGCCATATTAATACTCGATTGTAAGCTATTATTGTCAGTAAATTCAATCAACGGTAGAAATTTCTCCCAGCTACCTTCAAACTCAAGAATGCAACATCGTAACATATCCTCAAGTATCTGAATAACTTGCTCAGATTGACCATCCATTTGAGGATGAAATGCAGTGCTAAAATACAGCTTTGTACCTAAAGCTTCTCACAATTTCTTCCAAAATCGAGAAGTGAATCTTGGATCCCTATCTGAAACAATAGAGAGTGGCACTCCGTGCAATCGAACAATCTCTGAGATATGCAACTCCTCCAATTTATCGAGTGAGTAATCCGTACGTACCGGAATGAAATGAGCTAATTTCGTCAATCTGTCAACAATAACCCAATCGCATCTTTCTTTTTTGGAGATAAGGGCAAACCTGATACAAAATCCATTATTACTCTGTCCCACTTCCACTTACGAATCATAATAGGCTGTAACAAACCTGATGGCACTTGATGCTCAGCTTTGACTGGCTGACAAATCAAACATTTCAAAATAAATTCTGAGATATCACATTTCATACCATGCCGCCAATAAAACTGTTTCAAATCTTTATACATTTTCATGCTTCCCAGATGTACTGATAAAAAACTACTGTGTGCTTCTTTTAGAATCTTCCTAATAAGCTCAGAATCTCTTGGTATACATATTCTATCACAAAACATCAAACAATCATCAGGCCCTATTCAAAACTCGGAATCAGAAATCGACTCACATTGAACTTGTTTTGCTTGCAATTCATTTTCAAATTTTTGAGCCTCACAAATTTACTGTAGAAATAACGGTCTCGCTTTCAACTTAGCTACTATCGAACCGTCGTTAGACAAAGATAATTGTGTGTTCAAAGCATCAGCAACTACGTTCGCTTTCCCTGGATGATAGTCAATTACTAATTCATAGTCTTTTAGCAATTCTAACAACCTCCACTGTCGCAAATTCAAATCTTTCTGAGTCATTAGATATTTCAAGCTTTTGTGATCAGTATAAATATGGCATTTCTCACCCAACAAGTAATGACGCCAAATTTTCAATGCGAATACTATCACAGCTAATTCGAGATCGTGCGTTGGATAATTCTTTTCATGCAACTTCAACTGTCTCGAGGCATAAGATATAACTTTGCCTTCCTGCATCAAAACACAACCTAGGCCATTTAACGATGCATCACTGACAACTACAAATTCTTTACCCAAACTCAGGCTGAATTAACATTGGTGCCTCTTTCAATAATGCTTTCAACTGTTCGAAGTTCTGCTGACACTTTTCTGACCACTCAAATTTAACATCTTTTTGAAGTAATCGTGTCTTCAGAGTCACAATCATCGAGAAGCTTTTTACAAATCGTCTATAATAGCGGTTAGTCCCAGAAAACTACGGACTTCAAATATGTTTCTTGGAGGCTTTCAATCTATAGTTGCTGATATTTTGTTCGGGTCAACTCGGATACCCGGGACTAGAACTATATGTCCCAGAAAACCATCCTCTCATAGCAAAAACTCACATTTGCTAAACATTGCAAACAACTGTTTATCTCTCAAAGTTTGTAACATGATTCTCAAATGTTTGGCATGCTCCGATTTGTCTCTAGAGTAAATCAAAATGTCATCAATAAACACAACTACGAATCGGTCTAGATATGTCCTAAAGATCCGGTTCATCAAGTCCATAAAAATAGCAGGTGCATTTGTTAGTCCGAAAGGCATAACAAGAACTTCGCAGTGTCCGTACCTTGTTCTAAATGCAGTCTTTGGCACATCTGAGTCTTTAACTCGCAACTGATAATAACCCGATCTCAAATCAATTTTCGAAAACACTATTGCCCCTTTTAATTGATCAAACCAATCATCTATTCGTGGAAAATGATACTTTTTCTTGATTGTCACTTTGTTGAGTTGTCGATAGTCTATACACATTCTCATAGTGCCATCTTTCTTTTTCATAAATAACACCGGTGCACCCCAAGGAGAAAAACTCGGTTTGGCAAAACCTCTATCTGTCAATTTTTGCAACTGAGCTTTTAATTCTTTTAACTCTGTCGGAGACATTCTGTATGGAGCTATTGATATCGACGTTGTAACCGATACTAATTCAATACCAAACTCAACCTCTTTGATAGGCGGTAAACAGGGTAATTCTTCGAGAAATACATCTGGATACTAACACACAACTGGTACTGATTCAATCTTTGTTTCTGTCACTTTCATATAAAGTACATAAGCAATATAAGCCTCACACCCCTTTCTCACAAATCTCTGAGCTAACATAGATGAGATCACAACTGGCAAATTAATCAGATCATCAGATTCAATTCTAATAGTCTCATTATTCTGGCATTTCAGTTCTATTATCTTTCGTCTACAATCCACAATGGCATTATGCATAGCTAACCAATCCATACCCAAAATCACATCAAATTCATCGAATGAAAACAACATCAAATTAGCCGGAAAATAGAAATTCCGATGCATTAACAGATGATTCTTGCAGACTTTGTCAACTAAAATACATTTCCCTAAGGGGTTCTATATCACCCCTAACCCGTATCCATTTCCGGAATAGGGTTATGAGGTATTACCAATCAAAACACAACATATAGCATTCATTCTCAAACATCATTCAATACAACCATATTGTTCCTTATAAAGACCTACGAAGCCTTAAACATGCTTTAGAAATGATTCGGGACTAAACCAATAATATACAATAATTTCAAAAAACTTAGAAATTTGTCAATCATACAAGGGTCACATGCCCGTCTGAATAGGCCGTGTGGAAACAAGGATACATACAGACTTCCATCACACGGTCAAAGACACGCCCGTGTGCCTGGCCGTGTGAAAAACTGGAGAGAATATTGACTTGGGTCACACGGATGACCACACGTCCGTGTGTCTAGCCCGTGTGGCCTACGAAATGGCCCCACACACTCGTGTGCCAGGCCGTGTGCTATTTAGGAGGTATACTGACTTATACCACATGGCCAGTCACACGTCTGTGTGTGAGACCATGTAGAGCATACTGACGTCAATTCAATTTCAACATCAGGTGGCACACGGTCGTGTGTCACACATGGTCGTGTTTCACACACGACTGGGACACATCCCCGTGTCTTTGCATGTATGGACAAAAATAAGCCATTTGCAAGGCCAATTTGCCACCCATTTTGACACATACCTATAAAAACTCAAATGGTACCATTTCATCGCACAAATTGGCCGCCAAAAATCATCCAACAAATGCACAATTAAACTATATCCATTTCGACCAAATTCAATACTCAAATTCATAACATTTACCTATTCAAATACCAATCAATTTATCTTGCTTTACTAACATAATTCATATATATAATTCATCCAACTAAACCAATCGAAACATACATAATCACTTTAACCATATTCATTCAAGATAAATCTATTACCAAACATTAAAATAGAACCATTGCACATTCATAAAACATCACCAAGTTTATCATCTTATGCCAACTCAAATGGCCAAAATACATATCCATCAAACATACCAAAATGACTCAAGCCTATACATGCCATATACCATATATACATGACTTCAAAAGTACCAAATTAGATGATCGATAATGCGATAATGTTCCCAATGACTTCCAAATCCAAGTTAGCCTTGATTCTCTATAAAACAAAGGAAAATAACACAAAGTAAGCTTTACAGCTTAGTAAGTTCGTATTAACTTAATGAGAAACTTCACCATTCATTCACAATTCAATCAATATAAATGCAAGATAATACAAATACATTAAATCTTAAACCATTCAAGCATTCATTTAATAGCTTACCAAGAATTCATCGAATTCATGGAATCAATGTTTATAAAATTTACGTACGTACCTGTACTAACTCGTATCAATCTCATTCTAATACACAACTTTTAATTTCCCGTTGAAACATCCGAAATAGAATTCAGATATTGAAGGATCTCAATCGATAAGTACCTATACCATGGCCCGTAGCCAAATCAAAACAACTCATTTCCAAAATACCTATACCATGGCCTTTAGCCAAATCAAGGTATAACCCGCACCAGAAGTGCCAATATCATTGCTCGAAGCCAACTTAATACCTTAATGACATGTCATTAATATCCTAAACTATTCCTAAAGTTCAACCTGAAATTTCCAATACCAAATCATAGTTGAATCATTTCAAATCTCTGTTGAATCATTTTCGAATCATGGTCGAACAAGTTCATAGTCTAAAATTTACAATTTATACAACATCAAAGCATTTTAATGCAATTATAATAGAGCTTGTTACATACAAACTTACCTCGAGTATGAAAATGGTGAAATGAGTTAATTACTCGATAATCTTTCCTTTCCCCCGATCTAATTTCATATTCCTCTTTTCTTGATCTAAATTTATTCAAAATTAACTTATTTAATCAAATATTCTTTCAATTTAGTCCATAACACACATTTAAGAAAATTTGCATATTAGCCCCTAAACTTCCACTTTTTCTCAATTTAGTCCCTATTTCATAAATACATAAAATTCACATAATTTCACTCAACCCATACTTGGTCGAATTGCATAAAAGTCCCTAGCAGCCTAAAACTTTCATTTATTTCACATTTTAACCACTCAATTTTCATATTTTTCAATTTAACCCCTATTTAACATTTTTGTCAAAAAATCACTTTACAAAAACTATTAATCTATCAATTAACCTTCATAATCTATCATCAATCATCAAACTAATCAAGCATTCAACAATTGCAATAGTTAAACCTTTAACAATTTCAAAATTTGAGGTACGGGCTAGATAGAATACAAAGCAACGATCTCAAAAATGTAAAAATCATCAAAAACAGATAAAAAATCGTACCTTAATTGCTTGGATTAACATACCCGAATGAAAACCTAAAGCTTTAGCTTTTCTTGTAACACCTCTAACCCGTATCCGTCGTCGAATTAGGGTTACAAGGCATTACCGATCAAATCACAGTTCATACTAATATGCGTTACATTTTAGTTATATCAACAACTTCGTTAATGGAATATTAACCTAATTTTTTAATTTTTTTTATAAAAATCTTGCACACGTATAGGTTTTACCACATATGAAACTAACTTCCATTTTATATTTGTCATTCTTCATGCAACATTACCATGTTGGTAAATGCGAATTTCATATCTCATACATTAATATAATTTATATGCATCCATTCGAAAATATGTAAATTTAAATAAAGGTATCTAAGCATATTCGAATTAAGCTTTATAGCAAGTCATGTTTATAGTTTAATAAACCACCAACATATAAATGATGCAACATGTTCATCGAGCTCAAGTACATTACAACATTTTAACTTAAACCATTTTCGGACATAAATAATAACTCCTGCACAAGCTCATAGTAAAACCATTTGAAAACTTATTACACAATTTAACAAGCAATCATATATGCAACTTAATACAATATAACATGACCGAACATGCTATTAATGCATATATATATATGATGCACAACTTACCCTAAAATAAAGATCACACTTAGCATTGATTACATGCCCAAACAATTAACCAAAATAATCATGAAATACATGCAATACTTACCACTTAACAACCGAACGAATCAAGCTAGTATACATTCATCCATCACTTTAATTATATCACATTTCATATTTCCACCATGAACTAACTAATATACCAAATACATATTATGCTATTATTCTTTCATAGCAGAATCTTATTACCTAAAACCCCTTACATATCCAAAGCTTCCATTATCAATTTACAAACATTTTAATAAGAGCATATAAGAACAAAATTTAAACTTAATATGCAAGCCATTTTCAAAGCATAAAACACCTATCACAAACATCATCCATTCATAGTACTTAACACTTTAACTAAAACGAATTCAGACCACAACCAAGCATAATCAATTCAAACATAGAAATTAAGCCATTTTTGCATGGCTCAAATTATACATAAACCAAAATACAAAATTTAAAAAGTATGTTCCAGCCTATACATGCCATAATTCGAGTTCAACTATTAAGTACAGAAACAGTGGATAGTGTGATAAATTTTGCTGATGATTCCCGAGCTTGTAATTTGAATCCAAAATCTATAAAACAGAGTAAACATGAACACACAGAGTAAGCTATCATAGCTTAGTAAGTCATAAGCAAATAAACAACTCAAAGATACAGTCTACACATTTTAACTAACTGATTTACATTACCATACCATGCTTAATCTCAAACTTACAAATTATATAAATAATACATTTTTATTGACAATTTTTCACCTTGGCCAAATGTTCACATGGTCAATTTAACATATTATTAATCAAATTCTAAAGCCAAATAATCATAATAAAACCTAGTCCACATACACTCAAATATATATAGCTCATGTATGAAATTATAGCTACATATACATATATTAATTAGGTGGCCGAATATACCTAGACATATATGCACATATATTAGTTAGGTGGCCGAATCTACCTAAACATATATGCACATATTAAGAATTATTTCAATGATACACAAGTTACTCATTCTCAAAGCCGAATACACATACCACATACACATATATTTTTATTTGCATCGTACATGATCTGTAACATATAAACAAGTTACTTACTTACCGTATCCCAAGTAGGTAACAAGTTAATTCATAACTGGCCATTTAGTTCGTTTTACACATTCGAACACGACCTATCTTTGCTCGATGAACCATTTGGAATTGTATAGGACACTCGGATAATCACACATATCATACAATGCCAATGTCCCAGACGTGGTCTTACATGTAGTCACATATCGATGCCACTGTCCCAGACAGGGTCTTACTCGCACACATATATCAGACTCACATATCGATGCCATGGTCTTACTCGCACACATATATTAGAATCCTATGTCATGACATATGTATCCTAACTATTCCTAAGGTTCATACGGGGCTTTCAGACGTCGTAACTAGGTCGAAGCGAATGCATGAACATGGTTACCATGCTTATACACATTAGGCAATAGCATATATAAATTCATATATTTCATTTCAAGATATATACTTTGCATTTAATTAAAATTAAGTACATCTATTTGCTTATAAACTTACCTCGGACATGTAAATGGAACGGGACAACTAGTCGACAACTTTCATTTTCCCCCGATCCAAATCCGATTTCTTTGGTTCTTGATCTAAACATATTCAAATTAAGCTCATTCAAACATATTTTCATACAATTTAGTCCAAAAACACATAAATAGGAAAATTACCATTTTACCCCTAACATTTACACTTTTTACAATTTAGTCCCTATTGCACAAAACACAAAATATGCAAAATTTCACTATACCCATGTTAGGCTGAATCTTACCCATGTTCATACAAGTCCATATATTTTATTTATTTCACATTTTAGTCCCTCAAATTATTATTTTTTCAATTTAGTCCTAATTACTCAAAATCATCAAAAATTCCAATACAAAACATGTTAACCCAAAACATATCTTTCATATTTCATCATCAAACAACAAAAATCACAAGCTTTCAACAATGGAATAATATAAAGTATTCACCAAAATAAAAAATTCAAGCATGGGTTTACTAGTACTCGAAGCAACGATCTCAAAAACGTAGAAATTATTAAAACTCGAGCTAAACACCTTGATTGAGCTTAGAAATGGCCGAACCCTAGAACTCTTTTCCTTTCTTTCTTATTTAGTTTCGGCAATGGTGAAAAATAATATGAACACTAATGTTTTATGATATATTTTATATTATAATAGCTTATATTATTAGTTTACTAAATTAACCTTAATGAATTTATAACAAAACTATATAATATAAGCCTAATGCCGTCCATTCAATATGTCAATGGGCTATTTTCAACTTAAAGGCTTCCATTTATAAAGCCAATAGTAATTCGACCCCTTATACATTAAACTACCAAATTTTCATTTTACGCGATTAAGTCCTTTTATTTAATCGGACACTTAAATGTTAAAATTAAAACACAAAATTTCACACATACAAATTCACACATAATAAACACAGAAAATAATTTTTAAATATTTTTCTGACTCGGATTCGTGGTCCCGAAACCACCGTTCCGACTAAGGTCTAAATCAGGCTGTTACATTTCTTCTCTTAATATTCGGCTACCCAAGTGAGAAAGATCAACACAATTTCCTTTGTTTTTATTTTATTAACCATTATTTGTCTTATTACTAATTTACCACTAAAAATAATGCATATTTACACAAATTCCAAACCAAATATCATCCACTAACTCACAATTGGACTATTTACTTCATAAGGACTTAAACTTTAAATTTTTATAGCAATTTAACACTTTTAACTATTAAAACTCAAGTTTTACACTTTACGTGATTTAGTCCTTTTTACCGAATTGAGCAATTAAACTATAAAATTAGCTCACTAAATTTTCACACATATCAAATAACATTTTGTAAACACCGAAAATAATATTAAAATAATTTTTTGACATCAGATTTTTGGTTCCAAAACCACTGCTCCGATTTAGCTAAAACCGGGATGTTAAAACTTTCCCCTTTAGGGATTTTCGTCCTCGAAATTCTTACCAGTTGCCATAATACTTTTACTAATGCTGTTCTCTTATTTTTTAACTCTTTGATCTCACGAGCTAAAATTTGAATTGGTTCTGTAACATACGACATATCAGACTGAATTTCAACCTTGGTCGGTGAAATGACATGTGAAGGGTTGGATTGGTATCTCCGAGGCATTGATACATGAAACATAATATGTATTTTCTCTAACTCAGATGGTAACGCCAACCGATATGCCACTGGCCCAATTCGCTTGATAATCTCATAAGGTTTGATGAATCACGGACTTAATTTCCCTTTCCGACCAAACCGTAATATCTTTTTCCATAGTGACACCTTCAAAAACACTTTATCCCCGATCTGAAACTCAATATCCTTCCATTTCAAGTCTACGTATGATTTCTGTCGATCTAAAGCTACTTTCAAACTTCCGCGAATTGCTTTCACTTTCTCTTTTGTTTCTCTGACCAGATCAGCCCCGTGAATTTTATTCTCACTAAGCACAGTCCAATACAATGGTGTTCTACATTTATGACCGTATAGAGCTTGGTACAGTGCCATCTTTGTGCTTGATTGGAAGTTATTATTGTAAGCAAATTCAATCAGTGGTAAATATTTCTCCCAACTACCTTCAAACTCAAGAATACAACAACGTAACATATCCTTAAGTATCTGAATAACTAGTTCAGATTGACCATCTATTTGCGGGTGAAATGCAGTGCTAAAATGCAACTTTGTACCTAAAGCTTCTAGCAGTTTCTTCCAAAATCGTGAAGTGAATCTTGGATCTCTATCCGAGATAATAGATAGGGAAACACCATGTAATCTCACAATTTCGGAGATATACAATTCAACTAATTTATCAAACGAGTAATCTGTATGTACCGGAATGAAATGAGCTAATTTCGTCAATCAGTTAACAACAACCCATATCGTATCTTTCTTTTTTAGAGATAAGGGCAAACCCGATACGAAATCCATTGTTACTCTATCCCATTTCCATTCAGGAATCATAATAGGCTGTAACAAACCTGACAACACTTGATGCTTAGCTTTGACTTGCTGACAAATTAAACATTTCGAAACAAATTCTGAAATATCACGTTTCATGCCATGCCACCAATAAAACTGTTTCAAATCGTTATACATTTTCGTGCTTCCCGGATGTACTGATAAATAGCTATTGTGTGTTTCATTTAGAATCTTCCAAATGAGCTTGAAATTTCTTGGTACACATATTCTATTATGAAACATCAAACAGTCATTAGGCCCTATTCGGAACTCTGAATTAAAAATTGACTCACACTAAGCTCGTTTTGCTTGCAATTCATTATCAAATTTTTGAGCCTATTAAAATTTGCTATAGAATAACGGTCTTGCTTCTAACTCGGCTATTAATGAACTGTCGTTAGACAAAGCTAATTTTGTGTTCAAAGCATGTAAAGCAATTAAGGACTTTCAGCTCAAAGCATCAGGAACTACGTTTGCTTTCCCTAGATGATAGTCAATTATTAATTCATAATCTTTTAACAATTCTAACCATCAACACTATCGCAAATTCAAATCTTTTTGAGTCATCAGGTATTTCATGCTTTTGTGATCAGTAAAAATATGGCATTTCTCACCAAACAAGTAATGACGCCAAATTTTCAATTCAAACACTATCTCGGCTAACTCTAGATTGTGTCAGATAATTCTTTTCATGTGGCTTTAACTGTCTCGAGGCATAAGCTACAACTTTGCCTTCCTGCATCAAAACACAACCTAGGCCATTTCATGATGCATCACTAAAAACTACAAATTCTTTACCCGACTTAGGCTGTACTAACACTGGTGCCTCTGTCAATAATGCTTTCAACTGTTCGAAGCTCTACTGACACTTTTTTGACAACTTAAATTTAACATCTTTTCGAAGTAACCGTGTCATCAGAGTCGCAATCATCAAGAAATCTTTCACAAATCGGCTATAATAACTAGCTAGTCCTACAAAACTACAAACTTAGATACATTTCTCGGAGGCTTCCAATCTATAATCGCATAGATTTTGCTCGGGTAAACTCGGATACCCTCAACTGAAACTATATGTCCTAGAAAACTAACCTCTCGTAGCCAAAATTCACATTTGCTAAACTTTGCACACAACTGTTTGTCTCTTAGAGTTTGTAACACGATTCTAAAATGCTTGGCATGCTCAAATTCATCACAAGAGTAAATCAAAATATAATCAATAAACACAACTATGAATCGGTGTAAATATGGCCTAAAAATCTAGTTCATCAAATTAATAAAAATAGCAGGTGCATTTGTTAGTCTGAAAGGCATAACAAGGAATTCATAGTGTCCGTACCTTGTTCGAAATGTAGTCTTTGGCACATCTGAGTCTTTAACTCGCAACTGGTAATAACCCGATCTCAAATCAATTTTCGAAAACACTGTTGCCTTTTTTAACTGACCAAACAAATATCTATTCGAGGCAAAAGGGTATTTATTCTTGATTGTCACTTTGTTGAGCTATCGATAATCTATACACATTCTTATCGTGCCATCTTTCTTTTTCAAAAATAACACCGATGCACCCTAGGGAGAGAAACTTGGTCTAGCAAAACCTCTATCTGTCAACTCTTGCATTTGAGCTTTCAATTCTTTTAACTCTGTTAGAGCCATTTTGTACGGAGCTATCGATATTGGTGTTGTACTCGGTACTAATTCAATACCAAACTCAACCTCTCTGATAGGTGGTAAACTCGGTAACTATTCGGGAAATACATCTGGATACTTGCACACAATTGGTACTGATTCAATCTTTATTTCTGTCACTTTCGTATCAAGTACATAAGCATGATAAGCTTCACATCCCTTTCTCACAAATCTCTGAGCTAACATAGACGATATCACTGTTGGCAAACTATTCAAATCATTTGATTCAATTTTAATAATCTCATTATTTTGACATTTTAGTTCAATTGTCTTTCATTTACAATCCACTATAGCATTATGCATCGTTAGCCAATCCATACCCAAAATCACATCAAATTCATCGAACGACAACAACATCAAATTAGTCAAAAGACAGAAATCCTGATGCATTAACGAACAATTCTTACAAACTTTGTCAACCAACGCACATTTGCCTATAGGGTTCGATACTCTAATCACAAATTTAGTAGACTTTACAGGCAAAGTCTTACTAGATACTAAATTCATACATATATAAGAATGAGTTGATCCTGGATCTATCAATGTAATTACATTAGTATTATAAAGAGTGAAAGTACCGGTGAGAACATTTGGAGATGACGCTTCTTCGCGAGCGTGAATAGCGTAGGCTTTGGCAGGTGCTCTAGCCTCAGATCTCATTGTGGAGTCCTTTGTCGCCCCACGACTACCACTCACATTTCCAGCATTTCTTTTTGGTCTTCCTCTATAGACATGTTACTCGATCTCACATTTTGGGGTCTATCTTTTTCCACCGTTTTAGGACAATTTTTAATAAAATGATCCGGTGAGCCACATTTGAAACAAGCCTTATTACTCTTATTCCAACTTTCTCCAAAATGTCGTCTCCCACAATGTTGGCACTCAGGTTATTATTTCTAACACTGCCCACACTTGAAACAGAAGTAGCTTGAGTTTTAGGACTCATATACTGATTTCTACGATCTCTATTCTGATATCCCACTGATGCATTAGATCAGCTATGCGAATCTCAGAATTTCTTTGGCGAAGATTGATACGGCTTACTTATTGATCTTTTTCTCGAGTCTTTAGCTTCAGAATTTGCTTTTCTATTTTCTTTGATAAGATCTTCGGCTTTACAAGCCCTTTCAACTAGAACAATAAATTTTTTCAATTCTATAATTTCGGCTAGTAGTTTTATATGTTCATTCAACCTGTCCATAAACTGCTTGCACATTATTTCTTCAGTAGACACATCTTAATCGTACAAATTCTCTTGCATACTCAGTGACAGTCATTCGACCTTGTTTTAACCCTAGGAATTCTTTGTGCTTTTGATCAAGGAATCCTAGCAGGTGAGCCCTAGTTGATGGACTTGGAGCTGGGCGGGATTCAGAGTGGCCATGAAGATTGATTGCCAGATTTAAATAAGTTTAGCATTTAATTTGGATTATTTTTATTATGCTTAAAGTTGTAATAAGGCCGCTCTTTTTAATTAATTTTATTTTGGGGATTATTAAACTGGTTAGCACTAGGGTTCATTTTATAAAAACTACTTGTTTTTAAAAGATCACGATGACGCGCAAAGTTTCCGCAAAGTAAATGTTTTTCCAAGAAAATAAATATTTTAAGCAAACTTAAACTTGTTTTAATATTCGTAGACACGAAACCTGCTTAAAGTGTGGCAATGGATGTGCGCATGTCTAGGATTGGATCTGGGAAGAGCTTGGTACTTAAACGGTCCGATAAGACTCACCTCCTCTTTTCTGGATTCCTACCTGGTGCACAGCTTCCATTCACTTTAACTTAAAACAAGAATAGATTTTTGCAAAACTCTAAACAAAGAATTTAGATAAACACATGTTTTTTTTGAAACATCTCCATGTGACATACTAAATTCGGCCGTAACGTCTGGGCCGGGTTTGGGGTGTTACATTTAGTGGTATCAGAGCCAGGTTGCAACAACTCGGCTGTGGATCGGGTCTGAAAATCTTTTCAAAAGAAAAAAAAAGTTTTTCTATAAATTTTTGAAGATGTTCAAAGTTTTTCTATTGTTAAACGGGGTTAAATCAATAGTTTTAAAATAAAAGTGTTTTCAAATCAAATCTTTTTATTTTCGGTAAAGGAAAATATGGGTTGTTTTTAAAAAAAAATTAAATGGACTGATAAGGAAGTGGCACACTGAATCCCCGGCACCAAGTCTGTAAGTGTTCTTTTTCTGCTTTAAATATTTATATGGAACTGGACTGGAAATAATACTGTAGATAGTACTGAGCCTTAGAGATAGTGCTATCCGTTCGGTTTGCTTCACCTCCTCGGCTATCTTAGCCTTCTCTACCAGTGCAGCGAAATCTCGCTCTCTCTCTGGAGCTATGAGCACCCTTAACTCATCTCTGAGGCCATCCTCAAAACGAACGCTGCGCTCGTATTCGGTGGAAACGATGCCATTAGCATACCGACTCAATCGTAGAAACTCCGCCTCATATTTAGCAATGGTCTTATTTCCCTGAGTCAGATTCAAGAACTCCTTTCTGCGTGCATCCACATAGCTAGCTCCAACATATTTTGCCTTAAAGGTCTGTTTGAATAGCTCCCATGTTACCCTCTCAGCTGGGGTATCTTCTCTCACAGTAAACCACCACTGATACGCTTCATCCCGCAGCAACGACACCGCCCCTTTCAACTTCTGTTCTACTGAGCAGTCTAGGTCATCTATGATCTGCTCTGTGGCTTCCAACCAGTACTCAGCCACATTTGGGGCCACTCCAGATACCCCCCTAAAAATCTCAGCTCCGTTGGCCTGAAATCGTTCAGAAATGGACCCCCTATTCATGGGCCCGATGTTAGCTCCGGCCACCCTTTCCAAAACCCACAACATGGCCTGAGACAAAGCGTCATCCCCTGCGGCCCGGTCATACGGCCCATTTTCATTAACCGGTGGTGCACGTGCCTTGCCAGCTGGTATGTGTTCAGATGACGCAGATCCAGCTTGGGTGCTACCTCGGCCTCGACCACGGCCTCTTCCCCGAGTAACCCTTGTACTCATAACGATTTATCTGTTTACGAATTTTATGACATTAGTTTACTGGTTTCACTATTTATTACAGAATGTCTTATGAAAGAATCGTGATAAGGATCGGAATCAGTTCAGGAGGGATGCTGGACCAGCGGGTGCTGCAAATTGAAATGTTAAGAGAGCTAGGATGGAGGAACCGGTTCGAGCAGTTCCGGTGAACACAGGTAGACCGCAAGCTTGTAGGGATTGCGGCAAAATGCATCAAGGAGAGTGCTGGAAGCGTTCTGGGGCTTGTCTTCGTTGTGGGTCTAAGGAGCATAGGATTAAGGATTGTCCTAGGAGGGCCACTCAGGCTCAGGGGGCCGAACAAGGGGCTGTGAGACCGGCTCAACCTGTGAGGGATGGACCGCCGCTGCCAAGAGGTCGTGGACAAGGTCATGGTGGTAATGGCCATGGACGTGGGGCACCTGGCAGGGGTATTGGTAATGCGGATGCTCGTCAGCCAGCTTTGGTATATGCTGCTCGTCGCCGCGAGGAGGGTGACGCGCCTGATGTCATAATTGGTACATTTTTTATATATGGTGTACCTTATACTGCTCTGATTGATGTGGGATCAACCCATTCATATGTGGCATATAACATTTCTGGGGCACTGGGTGTGCACTTCGAGGAGACTGTGTGTGGGGTGTCTGTGATAAGTCCTTTAGGTCATTCGGTTAAGGTAGAGAAACTCTTCAAGGGGTGCCTCTGGAGATTCAAGGCGGGGTGTTCTGTGGGGATTTGATGGAGTTACCGCTTGAAGAATTCGATTTGATACTAGGGATGGATTGGTTGACCAAGCATAAGGCAACTTTGGATTGTGCAGCTAAGAGGATGGTGTTAAGGACTGTCAATGATGAAGAGGTAATGATTATTGGAGAACGAAGGGATTACTTATCCAATGTAGTATCGGCGTTGAGGGCTGAGAAACTGATGCGCAAGGGGTGCGAGGCATATCTGGCTTTAGTAAGCCAAACTGAAACTGAGGATCTGACTGTGGAGACCATCAGAACTGTTAGGGAATTCCGGGATGTTTTCCCGGAAGAGCTTCCTGGATTACCTCTGAATCGGGAAGTTGAGTTCGGAATCAATTTGTTGCCTGGAATAGCTTTAGTATCTATTGCACCCTATAGGATGGCACCGAAGGAGTTAGTGGAACTAAAGGCTCAAATTCAAGAGTTGTTAGATAGAGGCTTCATTAGGCCTAGTGTGTCTCCTTGGGGAGCACCGGTCCTGTTTGTGAAGAAAAAGGATGGAACGATGCGCATGTGCATCGATTATCACTAGTTGAAAAAACTGACGATTAAGAATAAGTATCCACTACCAAGAATTGACGATTTGTTTGATCAGCTTAGGGGAGCTTCGGTATTCTTCAAAATCGATCTTCGTTCTGGATACCATCAGCTAAGGGTAAAAGAAGGGGATATTCATAAGACAGCATTCCGAACTCAATATGGACATTATGAGTTTGTGGTCATGCCGTTTGGGCTGACGAACGCACCTGCAGCTTTTATGGATCTGATGAATCGAGTATTCCAACCTTACTTGGATCGGTTCGTAGTCATCTTTATCGACGATATCCTGGTATACTCTGAAACGGAGGCGAAGCATGATGAGCACCTCCGTATTGTGCTGCAAGTGTTAAGGGAAAATGAGCTCTATGCAAAATTTAGCAAGTGTGAATTCTGGCTGAGGGAGGTAACCTTCCTAGGGCATGTGGTCTCTGCCGAGGGGATTAAGGTGGATCCTCTTAAAATTGAAGCGATTCTGGAATGGAAGCCACCTAGGTCAGTATCAGAAATTCGGAGTTTCCTAGGGTTGGCAGGTTACTACAGAAGGTTTGTGGAGGGTTTCTCGGTGATGGCGGCACCCTTGACAAAACTCATAAGGAAATGAGTACCATTTGTCTGGACCGAGAAACAGTAAAAAGCTTTTGATCGGTTGAAAAAGGTATTGACTGAAGCGCCAGTGTTGATTCAACCGGTGTCTGGGAAGGACTTTATTGTATACAGCAATGCGTCGCATGTGGGGTTAGGTTGCGTACTGATGCAAGAGGGCAAGGTGGTCACTTATGCATCGCGACAGCTTAAGGCTCATGAGGTGAATTACCCTACGCATGATTTGGAGCTAGCAGTGGTGATTTTTGCGTTAAAAATTTGGAGACACTACTTATATAGGGAAAAGTGCATCATATACACAGATCATAAAAGCTTAAAGTATCTGTTGACTCAGAAGGAGTTGAACCTTAGGCAATGTAGATGGGTGGAGTTGCTTAAGGATTACGACTATTTGATAGAGTACCACCCAGGAAAGGCTAATGTGGTAGCGGATGCGTTGAGTCGAAGAGTTGTTACTAATTTGAGAGCCTTGTTTGCAAGATTAAGTCTGTACGATGATGGAAGCTTGTTGGCAGAACTGCAAGTAAGGCCTACTTGGACTGAGCAGATTAAGGAAAAACAGTTGAAGGACGATTCATTAGCTTTTCGGTTCCAGCAAGTTAAGAATGGTGAGAACGAGGATTTTGGGTTGAACACTGAAGGAGTTCTGTGCTTCCGTGGAAGGTTTTGTATTCCAAAGGACCTTGAATTGAGGCAGTTAATTCTAAAAGAGCCTCATGGTGGACTCTGTGCCATGCATCCTGGAGGAAATAAGTTATATCGAGACTTGCGAGAGGTGTACTGGTGGCCCGGATTAAAACGAGAGGTGACTGAATTTGTTGGGAAATGTCTGACGTGCCAGCAGGTTAAGGCTGAGCACCAATTGCCTTTGGGATTATTGCAACCTGTGAAAATTCCGCTATGGAAGTGGGAAAGAGTAACAATGGACTTTGTGAGTGGGTTACCTTTGACACCCACCAAGAAAGATTCAGTGTGGGTGGTTGTGGATAGGTTAACAAAATCTGCTCTTTTCATACCTGTTCATACTGACTACTCACTGCAAAAGTTGGCCAAGTTATATGTGGCGAAGGTAGTGCGACTGCATGGGGTGCCAGTGTCGATAATTTCTGATCGAGGCCCTAGGTTTACATCTCGATTTTGGTGAAAGTTGCAGGAAGCGTTGGGTACACGATTGGATTTTAGCACCGCTTTTCACCCACAGACAGATGGACAGTCAGAAAGGGTTATTCAGGTTCTGGAAGATATGTTGAGAGGTTGTATCATTGATTTTCGTGGAAGTTGGGAGGACTACTTGCCATTGGCGGAGTTTGCTTACAATAACAGCTATCAAGCAAGTATTTAGATGGCACCATATGAAGCGCTCTATGGACAAGATGTCGTACGCCGACGTGTTGGACAGAGTTGGGTGAACGACGAGTGCTTGGACCAGAATCGATGGCAGACACTGAAAGCAAGGTTAGGCTGATAAGGGATTGGTTAAAGGAGGCATCCGATAGACAAAAGTCGTATGCGGATCTGAAGCGCAAAGAGATTGAGTTTGCTGTTGGGGATGTGGTTTTCTTGAAGGTTTCCCCTTGGAAGAAAATTTTGAGATTTGGTAAGAATGGTAAGTTAAGCCCACGGTTTATTGGGCCTTACCGAATTGTTAAGCGGGTTGGACCAGTGGCTTATCAGCTAGAGTTACCACCAGAACTGCATCGTATCCATGACGTTTTTCATGTATCCATGCTGAGGCGGTATCGATCTGACCCAACTCATATCATACCAATTGCAGAAATCGAGGTACAGTCAGATTTAACTTTCGAAGAGGAACCTGTGCAAATACTTGATCGTGACGTCAATGTGTTGAGAAAGAAATCAGTTCCACTAGTGAAAGTACTTTGGAGGAACCATGGCAAAGAAGAAGCTACTTGGGAGACTGAGGAGGCTATGCGTCAACAGTACCCTCAACTGTTCTGATAAGGTAAAATTTTGAGCTCGAAATTTCTTTAAGGAGGGTAGAGTTGTAACATCCTGATTTTCTTGTAACATCCTGATTTTCGGATTTATTCGCGGTTTTCAATATTTTGTAAAGATTTTAAAATTTTGTATTTGGATGTGAAATTAATATTTTGAGTAGGTAAATGGGTTTATAGAAGGCCCATGTGTTGGCCAAAACCCGGTTGAATTTTTGAATTTTTGGATTTAGGAGTTAGGGGTTCTGGCTAGGTGGCCCTTGCATAGAGTTATGGGTAAATTGCATCACAAAAAGAGCCTTAGTAAAGTGGCAAGGGTGACGCCACTAGGCTCCTAAAAAGGTGGCGTGTGGAGCATTGGGGAAGGCATGGGATCGATTCCCTGTGTTGACAAATAGATGCATTTATTTTTAAGTGTAGGAGGGGTAGTGTTGGAGTCCAGGTGGAGTCTGCTAAAGGAGAGTTTGAATCTGTCCAAACGCTTGGATTAAGGAGTGATAAAGGGAGAGATTTAAGGGATTTGGAGAAAGGCTAAGAGTTGGCCGAATTAGGGGAATTAGAAAGGGGATTTCGGCAGAGGGGTATTAGGTTAGTATTTCGGCACTTAGGGTATTGAGTGGTGCCGTTTTCTTTTGCTTAAACACCTTAGGGTTGTTCTTTTCTCTATTTTTCCTCTCCAGCCGAAACCACCATTCTCTCTATTCTTCTTTCTTCATTTTTCTTCTTCAAAACCGTTCATCAAACCTGCTGTTCATCAACACTTGTGCCGAAACCACAAAAGTCGAAACCTCAACAAATACATTAGTTGTGCCGATTTCTTCCAAGCCAAATCCTTCGATATTTTTGTGCCTAATAAATGACAATCATCTTTTCTAAACCCTAGATACCTGTCGGCAATTCTACATCAAGGTTATAGCCTCACATTGGCATCTCCTTCATCACCCAAAAGCCGAAAAACCATAGATTTGGGGGCTTATAGCCGAAACTTCAAAACTCCGGGAGTCAAGTTCTACCGTCGTTTGAAAGATAAATCTGCACCAGATTGCGTGGAGATCAAAAAGGAGTAAGGGGTAAGTGTTCATCATCTCAGATCTGGTCCTATTTTACAAAGTTAGGAAAAGCCGAAGTCCCTAAAATCTAGGGAGGCTGTCAATTTGGGCATGTGGCTCTAAGGGTTTTTAACTGACGCTTTTTGTCAATGATTAGTGTCTTCTTAAGTGTTGGATTGAAGGCGTGGGTTGTTGGAGCAATCGAATTCGGAGCTAGCTATCGATTTTGGCAAAAAGGTAAGGTTTCAAAGGCTTTTAGGGACATGGTTCGATCATGGATAAGTAGGCTGTGGGTTTAGTGATTATGGTTTGTAAATAAGAACCATGCTAATCAATTGTAGGACATCGGAAGAGATCTCAGTAGCAGTCGTCGTGAATCAGGTGTGTACCGAACACCCTTTCTTAGTTCAATTCGGCAAAAGTCGAAATGCCGAAATTCTGGCATTTCATGGGCTTGTGAGTATGCGAATGCTCTCAAGACGTAGAGTAATTGTTAGATCTAGCACCGCAAGGTGGTAAGTAAGGTTGTGTGACGTCTTAACGTACTTCGAAAAAAGAGGGCCTCGATGGGCCAAAACTGGGCCCAATGGGCTTACGGACCAATATAGGTAAGAGATGGGCAAATTAGCCTGTTAGTTAGATGGTGGAACCAAACTGCATAAAACTATTGAAATTACTGAAGTAGCTTGTGTAGTTGCTAAGTTACGAAAATTACCCCTAAAGAGCAAAATTACCGATATACCCCTAAGGTTTAAATTAGCTAAACTGCATGATTGATTAATACTGTATTTTACATGATATGCTTTTATTAATATCTGTTGCATGGGATTGGGGTATTGATGGAGGAAGTATTGAAAGTGGTTCATCCACGTACTGGAGGCTTTGCCTCAACTTACTGATATTTGAGCAGCGTTGCTGCAACTGTGGAGTGTAGGGCTGGGTGGGTCGAGATATTCCCCACATGGAGTGTAGGGCTGGTACGGGGGCAGTGTAGCGGTTGGTGGGTTGAGTAGTCTCCCCAGATGGGTTTGCATGCATTACTACTATTGTTACCTATGTTACTGAACTGGGCCTATGGGCCACACTGTTATGTAAAAAGGGGCTAAGGCCTTGCTACTGTATTCTGAAAAAGGCTTCGGTCCACTGTGTACTGTTATCTGAATAGGGCTTAGGCCCAATGGGCTCGAGCTGATTTGGGCTTTGGATGGGTTTCTGTATGCACTGAGTTTCCCAAACTCACCCTTTCCTCTTTCATCCTTGCAGGTGAGCCCTAGTTGATGGACTTGGAGCTGGGCGGGATTCAGAGTGGCCATGAAGATTGATTGCCGGATTTAAATAAGTTTAGCATTTAATTTGGATTGTTTTTATTATGCTTAAAGTTGTAATAAGGCCGCTCTTTTTAATTAATTTTATTTTGGGGATTATTAAACTGGTTAGCACTAGGGTTCGTTTTATAAAAACTACTTGTTTTTAAAAGATCACGATGACGCGCAAAGTTTCCGCAAAGTAAATGTTTTCCAAGAAAATAAATATTTTAAGCAGACTTAAACTTGTTTTAATATTCGTAGACACGTAACCTGCTTAAAGTGTGGCAATGGATGTGTGCATGTCTAGGATTGGATCCGGGAAGAGCTTGGTACTTAAGCGGTACGATAAGACTCACCTCCTCTTTTCTGGCTTCCTACCTGGTGCACAGCTTCCATTCACTTTAACTTAAAACAAGAACAGATCTTTGCAAAACTCTAAACAAAGAATTTAGATAAAAACATGTTTTTTTTGAAACATCTCCATGTGACATACTAAATTCGACCGTAACGTCTGGGCCGGGTTTGGGGTGTTACATGATGATTTTGAAAAACTTAGAAAATTTTCAATCATACAAGGCTCACACGCCCGTGTGAACAGGCCGTGTGCCTCACACAGCTAGTAGACACCCCCATGTCTTAGGCCCTGTGGAAACAGGGCATACATACAAACTTGCATCACATAGTCGAGGACACGTCCGTGTGCCAGGCCATGCGAAAACTAGAGAGTATACTAACTTGGGTTACACGACCGACCACACGGTCGTGTGCCCTACGAAATGGCCACACACGCCCATGTGCTATTTAAGGGGATACTGACTTATACCACACGACCAGTCACACGCCCGTGTATGAGACCGTGTGGAACATGCTAACCTCAATTCAATTTCAATATCAAGGGACAAATGACCGTGTAACAAGACTGTGTGTCACACACGGCTGAGACACAAGCCCAAGTCTCTACTCGTGTGGACAAAAATAGTCCATTTGCAAGGCCAATTTGCAACCTATTTTTCACATACCTATAAAAAGTCAAATGGTACCATTTCATCACACAAATAGGCAGCCAAAAATCATCCAACAAATGCACAATTATACTATATCCATTTTTGTCAAATTCAATACTCAAATCCATAACATTTACCTATTCAAATACCAATCAATTTATCTTGCTTTACTAAGCATAATTCATTTATATAATTCATCCAACTAAACCAATCCAAACATACATAATCACTTTAACCACATTCATTCAAGATAAATCTATTACCAAACATTGAAATAGAACCATTGCACATTCAAAAAACATCACCAAGTTTATCATCTTATGCCAACTCAAATGGCCAAACTACATATCCATCAAACATACCAAAATGACTCAAGCCTATACATGCCATATACCATACATACATGACTTCAAAAGTACCAAATTAGATGATTGATAGTACAATGATGTTCCCGATGACTTCCAAATCCGAGCTAGCCTTGATTATCTATAAAATAAAGGAAAATAACACAAAGTAAGCTTTACAGCTTAGCAAGTTCTTATTAACTTAATGAGCAACTTCACCATTCATTCACAATTCAATCAATATAAATGCAGGATAATACAAATACATTAAATCTTAAACCATTCAAGCTTTCATTTAATAGCTTACCAAGAATTCATCCAATTCATGGAATCAATGTTTATAAACTTTACATATGTACCTGTACTAACTCGTATCAATCTCATTCTAATACGCATCTTTCAATTTCCCGTTGAACCATCTAGAATAGAAGTCGAATATTTAAGGATCTCAATCGATAAGTACCTATACCATGGCTCGTAGCCAAATCAAGGCAACTCCTCTCCAAAATGCCTATACCATGGACCGTAGCCAAATCAAGGTATAACTTGCACCTGAAGTGCCGATATCATGTCCCGAAGCCAACTTAATACCTTAATGACATGTCATTTATATCCTAAACTATTCTTAAGGTTCAACCGGGTCTAATACCAAATCATAGTCGAATCATTTCAAATCACCGTCGAATCATTTTCGAATCATGGTCGAACAAGTTCATACTCTAAAATTTACAATTGATACAACATCAAAGCATTTAAATACAATTCCAATAGAGCTTGTTACATACGAACTTACCTCGAGTATGAAAATGACGAAATGAGTCAATTACTCGATAATCTTTCCTTTCCCCCGATCTAATTCCAGATTCCTCTTTTCTTGATCTAAATATACTCAAAATTAACTTATTCAATCACATAGTCTTTCAATTTAGTCTATAACACACATTTAAGAAAATTTGCATATTATCCCCTAAACTTCCACATTTTCACAATTTAGTCCCTATTTCATAAATACACAAAATTCACATAATTTCACTCAACCCATACTTGGCCGAATTGCATAAAAGTCCCTAGTAGCCCAAAAATTTCATTTATTTCACATTTCAACCATCAATTTGCATATTTTTCAATTTAACCCCTATTTGACATTTTTGTCAAAAATCACTTTACAAAAACTATTAATCTATCAATTAACCTTCATAGTTTATCATCAATCATCAAATTAATCAAGAATTCAACAATGGAAATATGTTAAACCTTTAATAATTTCAAAATCTGAGGTAGGGGATAGTTAGAATACAAAGCAACGATCTTAGAAACATAAAAATCATCAAAAACGGATCAAAAACCATACCTTAATTGCTTGAATTAACCTACCCAAAAGGAAACCTAAAGCTTTAGCTTTTCTTCTTTTAATATTCGGCTACCTAAGTGAGAAAGATGAACAAAATTTCCTTTGTTTTTATTTTATTAACCATTATTTGTCTTATTACTAATTTACCATTAAAAATAATGCATATTTACACAAATGCCAAACCAAATATCGTCCACTAACTCACAATTGGACTATTTACTTCATAAGGACTTAAAATTTAAGGTTTTATAGCTATTTAACACTTTTAACTACTAAAACTCAAGTTTTACACTTTATGCGATTTAATCCTTTTTACCGAATTAAGCAATTAAACTATAAAATTAGCTCATTAAATTTTCACACATATAAAATAACATGTTGTAAACACCAAAAATAATATTAAAATAATTTTTTAACATTGAATTTGTGATTTTGAAATCACTGTTCTGATTTAGCTAAAACTAGGCTGTTACAAGTTCGATACTTTAATCACAAATTTAGTAGACTCTATAGGGAAAGTCTTACTGGATACTAAATTCATACATATATAAGAATGAGTTGATCCTGGATCTATCAATGCAATCACATTAGTATCATAGAGAGTGAAAGTACCGGTGATAACATTTGGAGATGACGCTTCTTCACGAGCGCGAATAGCATCGGCTCTGGCAAGTGCTCTAGCATTGGATCTCGCAGCAGTTTCTCTAGTTGTACCTCTACCACCACTCACATTTCCAACATTACAGAATGATCTTCCTCTCACATTAGGGTTGCTCGATCTTACATTCTGACACTTATCATTCTCATCTAGCTCAAGACAGTCCCGGATGAAATGTTCATGCGAGCCACATCTAAAACAAGCTTTATCATTCAATCTACACTCTCCAAAATGTCGTTTTCCACAATGTCCACATTCAGGTTTATTTGATCTAACATTACCCACACTTGCTACTGACACAGCTGGAGTTTTTGAACTCGTAATTTGCTTCCCACGATCTCTACTTGAGTATTCCACTGGTGCATTTGATTGACTGAACAAATCTCGAGATTTCTTTGATAAAGACTGATACGACTTACTCATCGATCTTTTTCTTGAGTCTCTATCTTCTGATTCTGCTTTTCTCTTTTCTTTGCTAAGATCCTCAACTTTGCAAGCCCTTTCAACCAGAATGACAAATTCTTTCAAATCTAAAATTTCAACTAGTAGTTTTATATCTTTATTAAACTTGTCAACGAACCGTTTACATATAATCTCCTCAGTAGACACATACTCTCGAGCATACTTTCTTAACCGTACGAACTCTCTTTCATACTGGGTGACAGTCACGAGGCCTTGTTTTAACTCTAAGAACTCTTTATGCTTTTGATCAAGAAATCGATGACTTATGTATTTCTTTCAGAACTCCGTCTGAAAGAATTCCCAGGTCACTCATTCCTTCGGTACTACAGACACCAAGGTATTCTACCATTGATATGCAGTGTCTCTCAGTAAAGATGCGACACATTTAATACATTCCTCAGGAGTACAAGACAATTTATCAAATACTCGAATTGTATTTTTGAGCCAAAACTCGGCTTTCTCAGCATTATCATCAATAGTAGCCTGAAACTCTTCAGCCCCATGTTTACGAATTTTATCCAATGGCAGCTTCTTCAACCGTATCAGATCTATAACTTAAGGAACAATGGGGATTTTATAAGGAATAGGTGGGGGTGGAGGTTGTTAAACAGCCGAATTCATTCGGGCATATTGTGTGAACCATTTGTTCATCAGCTGGAAAAAGGCTTCTTTAGCCTCACCTCTTTGACTACTCGACACGAGTTTAGATTCAATAGGCGCTGTCCCTTGAGCGGGAGCTGGCGCATTACTCTCTACATCATCCGCTAGAGCTTGTTCAGGATCCATTACTATACGAAAACACAATTTCAGCTGTCAGGAATCATCACATTATCGTAGAGAATATATGGCATGTATAGGTAGACTCTCACACCCGCTACGTTAGTCTTAGAATCGACTAAATCGTAGCTCTGATACTAATAAAATGTAACACCCTAACCTGTATCCATTGCTGAAGTAGGGTTACGAGGCATTACCAATCAATATAAAACATTTAGATTACATTTATTAACCTCAAGCATTTATTCTTCTATATCATTCAAAACAATCACAATGTCCCTTATAAGGGCCTACGAGGCCTTAAACATGCTTTAGAAGTGGTTCGAGACTAAATGATAACATACAAAAATTTTGGAAAAACTTAACAATTTTCAATCCTACAAGGGTCACACGCCCGTGTGAACAAGCCGTCTGCCTTACACGGCTAATAGACACACCCGTGTCTTAGGCCGTGTGGAAACATGGAATACATACTGACTTTCATCACATGGCCGAGGACATGCCCGTGAGCTAGGCCATGTGAAAACTAGAGAGTATACAGGCTTGGGTCACACGGTCAACCACACGCCCGTGTGTCTAGCCCGTGTGCCCTATGAAATGGTCACACACTCCCGTGTGCTAGGCTGTGTGCCATTTAGGGGGTATACTGACTTATACCACATGTCCAGTCACACTCCCGTGTGTGAGACCATGTGGAGCATACTGACTTCAATTCAATTTCAACACCAAGCAACACACGATCGTGTAACCTAACCGTGTGCCATACATGACTGAAGCACACACCCGTGTGGACAAAAATAGGCCATTTGCAAGACCAATTTGCCACCCTCTCTTACACATACCTACTCAAGCTCATATGGTATCATTTTAAGAGACAATTATCAACCAAAAGTCATCAACCAATACATAGTTATACGACATTCATTTTAACTAAATTCAATACTCAATTCCATATCATTTACATATTCAATTACCAAACATATTTAATTTGCTTTACTAAGCATAATTCACATGTATAATTCATTTAGCAACACGAATCCAAACATACATAACCACTTCAATTCCATTCATTCATTATTGGTTTATTATCAAACATTAAAAGTAGAACTATTTGCACATTCATAAGCATCAACAAGTTCACCATTTTATACTAACTCAAATGGCCAAAATACATATCCATCAAACATACCAAAATGACTCAAGCCTATACATGCCATATACCATATATACATAACTTCAAAAATACCAAAATAGATGATCAATAGTGCGATGAAGTCTCTGACGATTCTTAAATCCGAGTTAGCTTCGCAGAACTATAAACTATCAAAAATTAAACAAAGTAAGCTATAAAGCTTAGTAAGTTCGTATGTGAACATGAAATAATCACAACATTCATTAGTAAATCAAACTGGATAATATCATAAACATTTAAAGCATCAATTCATGAGCTATCATAGAACTTATCCTTATTATGATTCATGAGTTCTCAACTTCATCTAACTCGATACTTGGATAGTTTTCTGTACATACTTGTACCGATACTTGGATATTTCTCATCAATACTCTTATCAAACCTCTCCGATTTATAAGTGCTTACAATGATGCCATAATCCAACTATGGGCTTACACATACATTGCCAAGGCCCTGCCGTGGTCTTTCCTTTACATGCCATAACCCGGTTATGGTCTTTTTATTCGATTTGCCATAGCCCAGCCATGGTCTTATTCGGTAACTTGCCTTATTCAATTCTTACATTTCATTTACTATCTCAACAGTTATTCAATAAAATAATTACTATCTCAATTTCATCCATCAAACAAATAGATACACATTTAAGTTCAATTATATGAATTTACCTCGTGTTTGAAATTGACTGATCGGATCGACTATTCGACAACCTTGCTTTTCGCCTGATCTAAATCTGAATTCTTTCTTTCTTGATCTATATGAATTCAAAATTAACTTGTTTATTCATCTACTCATTCAATTTAGTCCAAAATTAATCATTTGGACATTTTTACACATTAGCCCTTAGCTTTCACATTTTTAACAATTTAGTCCTTATTGCACAAAATATAAGAATTCACATAATTCAATAAGACCTATGCTTGGAAGAATTTAACATATATTACTAGCAGCTCATAACTTTCATTTATTTCACATTTCAACCCTTCAATTTACATATTTCACCATTTAATCCCTATTTGACACTTTTGTCAAAAATCACTTTACAAAACATGTAAAACTAGCATCAAGCTTTCATATTTCAACATTAAACATCAAAGAACACATAGATTCAAGAATGGAAACTCTCAAAATATTTAACAATTTCAAAATCTAAGGTACGGGCTAGCTAGGTTACAAAGCAACGATCTCGAAAACGTAAAAATCATTAAAAACAGAGCTCAAAACATACCTAATTGCTTGAATTATCCATAGCCGAATGAAGAACCCTATTTTCCTTCTTGTTCTTCTAACTTTGGTGCATAAAGATGATAATGGTTGAAATTTGTGCTTTATTTTTACTTATTTTAACTTTATTTACAAAATACCATAATTAACCTTATTAATAACCATTTAAAATCACTTAATATATGCCCAAAATTGTCTACATACTAATATAATGGAATAATCACCATTTAAGGCCATCAGATTTAAAAGCCAAGGCCAATTGACACCTTTAACTAATAGCATGCAACTTTTGCATTTTACGCGATTTAGTCCTTTTTCTCAAATTGAGCAATTAAATTATAAAATTAGTTCACGAAATTTTCACAAATATCAAATAACATGCTGTAAACACTAAAAATAATATTAAAATAATTTTTGACATCGAATTTGGGGTTCTAAAACCACTTTACTGATTTGACTAAAAAATGGGCTGTTACATCATTACTATTTCATCTCAAGGTTTTCATGCCAAGTCAAGAGTTATATGTCCTTTGAATCATTAAAATCTAATGAATGCTCAAGTAGTACACTCGAAGTGTATGATTCAGCAATTCGTCAATTTCTTATTCAAGGGTACCCTTTAGGGCACTTAACTAAGAAACACTCTCTCGAGCCACATATCGTTTAACAAGATTACCAGTCCAGGCTAAATCCTTTATATAACATATACTCAGGGGAGCTCAATTAGGATTACCAGTCCAGGTTAAACCCTAATCATAATGTATGATTGACAGGTATTATATCGGGATTACCCATCTGGGCTAAATCCTTTTTATAACAAGGTCAATGGGATTACTCATCCAAGCTAAATCCTGTCTGCAACAAATGCAGGACCTTATCCGTTTTGGGAAAGCGCATAAAATCATCGGAATTCAACATTCATTCGGGACTAACCCTTTATCATCATTTCAGGCACGTATAAATTTTCCATCATAACATAAATATAAGGCACATTATATAAATCACATTACATACAATATAACATTCAATTAACATAATTGCATATTTGATTAAGTTACACAAACTTACCTTGACACTTGTTCACGTAAAATTCTACTAATCCAAAATCTTTTCTTTCCTCTATCTAACCTCGAGTTTGTGTTTTCCAGACTATATAAATGAATTTAATCATAAATTTCATACATTTCATACTTAAACGGACTCAATTTAAGTCCTAGGCAAAATTACTATTTTGCCCCTAACTTTTCCAAAAATTCTATTTTCGTCCTTAGGCTCGGAAAATGAAACTTGTGCAAATTACTCCTTATTCCAAGCCTAACCAAAGCTCCATTACAAATTTTTCAGCACAGATATTCATAAATTTTTAGAATTTTTCATCAAATTTTACAACTTTTCATTTTAGTCCCTAATTCATATTTTCATCAAAAATCACTTTGTAAAAGTCGTTTATCTATCAATAATCTTTCATTTTCTACCATAAATTTCTAATTTCCAGCATAATACATCCATGAGCCATTTTCATACCTTGATAACTTTTCAAATTAATCCCTCAAATAGAGAGATTAAGCTGTCCTAGTTTCAAAAATACCAAAATTACTAAAAACGCGACAAGAGAACTTACCCAATTAGGCCTTGAAAGTTTCTTTTCTCTCTCCTACGGTTTCCATGTGTTTTAGGTTGAAGATGATGAAAATAAGATGATCTATTTCTTTTCATCTTTTAATTAATTAATTATTTTGGTATTTCCAATTTAGTCCTTGCCCTTTTTCCATAATTCCATGGATAAGTCACCAAGAAAAAGCTACATACTTTTCTTAATGGTCTAATTACTATATAAGGATCTTAGGTTTTGAATCCCATAGCTATTTGATCCTTATAGCTACTAGAATTCAACTTTCGCATTTTATGCGATTTAGTCATTCTCGTAATTAAACACTTAATCGATAAAATTTTCATACAAAAAATTTCACACTTCATTTCTAACATATTACGGGCCATATGATAAAATAAAAATAAAATATATTTTGGGTCGGATTTGTGGTCTCGAAACCACTGTTCTGATTTCACTAAAAAATAGGCTGTTAACATTTGGCCAAATTCGTAATGACACATATAACAAAATATCCAAGTCCCCATACATGCCATATACTCAAAATAATTAAGATCATCGATACCCAAAATGACAGTTTGATAGTGTGATGCAATCTCCGACGATCTCCAATCCGAGCTAGCTTGGTGACACTATAAAACATGAAAAGTAAAACGGAGTAAGCTATATAGCTTAGTAAGCTCGTATGAAAGAAATAAGCAAATCTTACCATACATTTATCATTCAAATATTATAATATAAAACGATTAAATTTACCATAATCTCATAACCATAATTCCTTCCATCACAAACTTACCTTAAATTCATCATTTCGCGAGATCATAAGTTTTGTGTACATACCTATACCATCTCGTAATAATTTGTGTACATACCTATACCATCTCACAATAATTTCATACTTATTCTCATTGTTGGCATACCCAATGAACCACTGGGAATAATAAAGTCGGATACTCGAGAAATCTTACACATAAGGTGTCACATATGTAGCCATTGCTACCTCTATCTCATAACACATATATGCTCGCTCTCGAGCCATCAACGGGCTTGCTCACACAAGCTGTTAGTCAAGACGTAGCTACTCGGTACTGCTCACTCAAGCTGTCAAGTAACCGCAACATATGCCATTATACTCAGCCACCGGTAGGACGTACAGGACCAGCACCCATATCACATAACATAAAACCCTAATGACATGTCACTTGTATCCTAATCTATTCGTAAGGTTTGATTGGGATTTCTCACTTGCCAGAACACTGCCAAATGTGTCTGTAAAGTCGATTACACAATTCATGCATAAATTAAAACATTCAAAATGCAATTTTAACAAAGCTTATTAACATACAAACTTACCCCGGATGCAAAAACAACAAAATGGATCTATTCATCAATTATTTTGTTTTTCCTCTGATCTACACCCGAACTTTGTTTTTCTTGATCTATAATGCCACATTTAACTCATTTAATCATCAAGTTATTTAATTCAGTCCAAAATCACATTATGGAAAAAATTATGTTTTTACCCCTAACATTTCAATATTTTACAATTTAGTCCCTACGCTCGTAAAATGAATTTCTTTCAATTTCATTCCAACCCAAGCCTAGCCGAATATTATTTGTACAGATAACAGCCCACAATTTTCATTTATACACACTTCTCTACACATTTTATAATCTTTTACAAATATCCTTATTTATCGTTTTTACCAAAATCACTTTACAAATGTTGTTTATAGAATGACAAACATGCATTTTCTATCATCAAACATCAAAATACAAGCATATTCATCATGGGTAAAATTTTAGACTTCAACTTTCTATCAAATTAGTCCTTGAAATAGCTAGATCAAGTTACAACGATCTAAAAAATATAAAAATCATTAAAAATGGGACAAGAACGGACTTACAATCGAGCTTGAAAGATTGGCCAAACCCTAGTTATGGTTTCTCTTCAAATTTTCGGCTAGGAGGATGAAATTAGAAAAGATGAACACTTTTTATTAAGTTATATTGACTTTATTTACCAAATTACAAAATTACCCCTAACTTAAAACATTAATAATACATCTAACCATGTCCATTTTTGTCCACCCCAAAGTATAATGGTCTAATTACCATTTAATGACCTCAAATTTAAAATTTCATAGAAATTAGACACCTTTAACTTATAGAACTTAACTTTTGCACTTATTGCAATTTAGTCTTTCTAGTCAAATTGAGCACTCAAATGATAAAATTTCTTAACGAATTTTCACACAATTATTCTATCATACTGTAGATCTTAAAATAGTAATAAAATAAATATTTCTACTTTAGATTTATGGTCTAAAAACCACTATTCTGATTCGACCCAAAAACGGGCTATTACAATAAGTGTAATACCAACTAAAACCATAAGCTTGGCATAATGCTTATACAACATCAAATTCACAAGTTAGTACTTTTGTACATGGTTCAAATGAATTCATCCATAAATAAGTAATTTACACATGTATTCAGATTATTTAAATCACCATTCCTTTTCATAAGTTCATGATACATTCCATTTGGACACTTACCATTCTCTTCGGTTGGGGGTTGAGTATCGTTTTCTTGCTCGTTCTCCGTGTATCTTAAGCTTCGCCTTATTTCTCTTTGGTTTCTACGAACTGTACGATCGATATCTTCGTCAAAAAGTAATGGTCCTGACGGGTTTCTTCTAGTCATAAACTATAAAAACCTACCAAGAGAAAGAAAGAGTAGGTTAATAAATAATAAAAATAAAATTAAATTGCAAGCAAAATAAATGGCTAAAGTAATAAAAGTTGAGCGTTCCTAATATCTTAGTTCCCCGGCAATGGCGCCAAAAACTTGATCGCGTGATTCCGTGATAGGTTTTAAATATTTATAATTACTCGTTCTTGAACTAACTATTATTGCGATGTAGGCAAGTGTACCTACCGAACAGTAGTATAGTTTTAGCAAGACCGGATTGTTGAACCCAAAGGAACTAAAAGTACTAGTAATGATTATCTTTTTATTATCTAGCCTAAGAATAAAGAGGTTTTGTTTTAATTAACTAATTATCTAAACTAAGAACGCACAGAGAAAAGAATTGGGGAATTGCTTTTGGGAAAAATCGATTGACTTAAGGCAATACCTAAGGAAAAATCCACCTAGACTTTACTTGTTATTCTGGCTCCGAATCAGATGATTTATTCATTCAACTTATTCCATAGAGATCCCTAAGTTATGTTATTATCCCTATTCAAGACTAATAACGTCTAATCCCTAGAATGAATAACCGAGAATTTTCTCTAATTAACACTCTAGGGTTGCATTAACTCGATCTATGGATCCCTTTATTAGGTTTCACCTTAATCTGGAAAAATCTTGTCACCCTATGTCTAGGCGTGCAATCAGCTTCGCTTAATTATGACAAATGTACTCCTAGACAGGGTCTATTCCTCCTCTGAATAAGAACATGTCTTGAATCAATATCCTGGGATATCAAAACAAGAATTAAGAACACATAATTAAGAACAAGTTAAATATTTATCATACTATTCAGAAAATAATAACAAGATTCGTCTTAGGTTTCATTCCCCTTAGGTATTGAGGGGTTTTAGTTCATAAATAAATAAGAAAACATCTTAGAAGAATAAAGAATACAAAACATAAAGAAAACCCAAAACTCTTGAAGGGAAATTGAGGAGAGATCTTCAGTCTTGATGATGAATCTGGCTTCTGAGATGGATCAATCGGCTTCCTTGGAGTAATTCCTTACTCCTCCTTCTCCGTCTCTTTTTCTTCCTCCTCTAGGGTGTATTTATAGGCTTTGGAATGCCAAAAAACCCTCAAAATAAGCCTTTTCTGAATTGGACTCAACTTGGGCTCGGCAGGGACACGCCCGTGGAACACGCCCGTGTTCGATTACTTCAGGCCGTGCTCAACCCTGCCAAATTGACACGACCGTGTGGTCTGCTTGTGTAAGGAGGTCCAGGCCATGTTGATTTTGTACTTTGGCCCATTTTCTCTTTTTTTGGCCCGTTTCTCGTTCCTTTCTCTCTCCTATGCTCTCCTAAGTATAAAACATGAAATTAAAGCATTAGGAGCATCAAATTCACCAATTCTAATGAGAAATCATCCATAAAATGCATTAAACATGGGGTAAAAATTTGTATAATTTACGATTTATCAAATACCCCTACACTTAAGCATTTGCTTGCCCTCAAGCAAAATTCTCAACTCATAATCAAAATAAATTCTTCTCAACTTATAATTTTTATTGATAATATCTCAGAATAATCCATAGGTAATCATACATTGAGAATTCAACTAAAAGAACATAAAAGTTTCAAACATTCCAAGTTGAGTATTTAATCATGCAAACATAGGTGTCTCTCCTCATCTAAGTAATTACCTTTGATTCAGAATATCACAGAGTTTCACATCCTCACTAAAGATTCACTCATATCACTCGAGGTGTTTAAGGACAATAAATGAAGCACTCAATAGTCAATAATGAAAAGTCATTACCATAGGCTTTCATGAAAATCAAATCTCCACCACTATAATTTAAGATGATACATCAATCAAAAGGTCTTTAGAGGGTTGTAGTGAGGCTTGGTTAGGGGGTGTGGTCACAAGTTGAACGAAAGGGTTAGAATCGAGATTGAATTGAAAAATTACCTAACTAGAAAAATAATTAATCTTCACTTGCGTATAATAGAGCTTCTTCTCAGAATATGAAATTACAGATATGTATACATAGTTTTTTTAAAGAACAAGTTAAATAATCAGAGACTAACTTATTACAAATAAGACATAGCTAAGCAATTTTTTCAACTCAAATCTCGACAAAAATAGGAATCAAATTAATTTAGGGGATTTCTACAATAATGGGTTAAGGGTTAATATTGAGGTTGATACAAAGAATAGCTTGTTAGGCTCAAAGGGGTTTACTAAGGGTTAATCATGGAGGTAGGCTTTTCATGGCATGAGTGGGTTAATCCTAAGTGCCTTAATCATTTTGATATATCAAATCAAATGGTGTGGTCTCAACATGCATAATCAAGCAAGTTCTAGAATAACAGTTCAATGCTGACGCACTCAAAGCAATAATAAAAGTGAGCATGAAAGGATTAATAGATTCTCAAAAGGCTCAAAAATCTCACAAAAAATTATGGCTTTTTGATGTTAAGACTTGTAAATTCCAATTCAAACTAATACCTAGACTTGGGGAAACAACCTATAATTTTAAATTATTAAAAATCAACTTATCATGCTTGATTCTCTAATGTCTTAAAGTTTAAACAATCAATGCATAAATGCCTATGTTTTAATTCAAGATATATCAATCAAAATCATAAATCAATTAAAATTTATCCTAAACATGATATGAAAGCTTTTTAAGAGAACAAGGTAGTCATTCAGGGATTTTTCTGATAAGGAAATGAATGCCCCCCACACTTAAGATGTACATTGCCCTCAATGTATAAAGATAAGTATTATAGAATATAAAAATAAGACAGGGAGAGAAGTAAAACTTCCTGTATGATGAATTCCTCAAACTAGAGTTTTGGAGAGTGATGGTTCGAGAGTGGAGGTGGATATCCCAGTGGTCATAGAGGTTCATTAGTCCATAAGTCTTGCGCCAAAAGAATATTATATCTAGTGGTAGCTATGGTCGTGGTCGATCAGGACATGGCAGTCATGGAGAACCTTTCCTAGTGGAGTTTTAGTTCCTATGTGACGATGAGCTTAAGAGCTCTATATGACTGTGATAAAATCATGAACTTTTTAGAGGATATTAGGAAGAATAATTACTCAAAAAGGAATAACCGAAATTAATAATTAAAAATAAAATTTCTAAAATCTAATAAAATAAAAAGTAGTTTCAATAAAAATTAAAAACATAAAATAAAAAATAAATATTTTTAAACATCTTCATCGCTGGATGGTTCGCGAGGTGGGACTGGCGATGAGATATGGAGGTGCTGAAAAATCTACTGTAGAGTAGCATCAATGTTGTCAAATCATTGAAAACACTGCTACTCGAATCTGGTGAGGCGCTCAAAGATGTCAGCACATGAAGTCGCCACATGAACTGGACGAGAGGATGGTGGTGGTTGAGTCGGTGGGCCCTCGTGCTGTGTGGGGACATTGTAACGCCCCAATTTTTGGGATTTTCGGGATTTCTGTGGTTTTCAACGAATTTTAAAATTTCTGTGTTTTGACTGTTTGGCATAGGTTTAATTATGTTAGTGGGCCTCTAGAAGGCCCAAGCTTAAGCTAAAACCCGGTAATTTTAAGTGATTTTAATCCATAGGGAAATGAGGTTCTGGTTAGCTAGGCTTTTAAGTATTAACTGGGTAAAATAAAACACAAGGAAGCCTATGGTAAGTTGGCATGTGACGCCACTTGGGGGGCTTTAGAGGTGGCGTGTGGATGACCAAGGTGAGCTAAGGTTCGAGTCGCAAGGTAAGCAAATTAGTAATGTTAATTTTCTATGAACAGAAAAGGTAAGCAGTGGAACTGAAGTGAAAGGCTGTCAGGAGAAGATTTAGGAGCTGATAAGGGAGAGGATTTAGGAGCTGATAAGGGAGAGGATGTAGGAGCTGATAAGGGAGAGGATTTAGGAGCTGATTAGGGAGAATGGTGTTGGCCAAATGGTGGACTCTTGAGGAGCAAGAGTTGGCCGGCCAAGGGGTGCTTTAGGGGGGCAAAATTCGGCTAGGTTAAGTGCCAGTATAAATTCGGCACTAGGGGTAAGTTGTGTCGTTTCCTGACTATTCTCCTCTTCTTTTCTTTTTCTCCTGTCTCCATCAACTTTTTCTTTTTCTTCTTTTCTCTATAGTCGAATCTTTCTATCCTCTTGATCATCTCCATCTTTTTCTTCAGATCCTAAATCTTCATAGCCATTTGCCATAAGAAAAGCCGAAATCCTGAAAGCCATATTTCCTTCTGTGTCGATTTATCCTAGCCAATTCTCTCATCTTTTTCATTATTCTTGACCGATTCTTTAGTTCTCTAAACCTCAAGTTTCTGTCGACAAGACCACAACAAAACCCTCTTATTTCATCTTTCGTTACACCGTTGCAAGGGAAAAGAACCGAAAACTCCACACTCCTAGGGACTTAGTCGAATATTGAGATCACTGAAGGCTCAAATTTTGCTATCATTTGAGGGATTAGAACTGCATCAGAATCGAGTGGGGATTAAGAGGTTTTGTTGACTGAAGGAACCGTTGGTAAGTCTTTTCAACCTAGTCTTTATTTCGTATTTTAGGAAAAGCCGAAATCCCTAAAGGTTAGGGAGGCTATCGTTTGGACTTATAGCCCTAAGAGGGTTGTGATAACTATTTTAAATTTGATAATAGTGGGATCAAAAGGCTGCTGATCGAAGGCTTGGACAAGCAGAACGACAGGATCTTGGCATAATCGCTAACTTCGGCACATGTAGGATTGCTAGTGCCTAAGGTGTTATTGGCCGAATAGGGTAAGGGTTTAATATGTAGTTCGTTTCGGTAGTTAGATTAATTTGGTAGTAATATAATTGTAGTTAGTTCGTGCATAGATCTCGTCAACGAATCATCACAAACAGGTGTGTAACTGACACCCTTTCATAAACTAGATCGGTAAAAGCCGAAAAACTGAAATACCGAAAAGTCGGTATTTTGGGAACTTGCGAGTGTGCGAATGCTCGTAAGATAAGTGGGTTAATATTTTTGGTAATCTAAAGTGATAAAACTACAGTACGTGCAAATTCGTGCATTAATGATATTTTGGGCTTAACGGGCCGAAAACGGGTTAATGGGCCAACGGGCCCAATTCGGTAAGAAAACGCAGTAAGTGTTTCTGGTCGTATGAAAATGGCTATGCTATGCATGAAAACCCTAAGAATAGTTAAATTACTTGAATACCCCTATGTATGAAAATTACTGATACACCCTTAGATGTAAAATTACCATTATACCCCTAGGGTTACTTTTGACTGAAAAGCATGATGATTTAATTCTGTATGATGTATGCCATGACTGTATATCTGTTGCATGGGGACATGGGTTATATTATGGAGGAAGAGTCCTGGTGGCTATGCCACAATTATCTGATCTGGTGGATCTACCACATATATCTGTTCTGGTGGCTCTGCCACGATTATCTATTCTGGTGACTTTGTCACATTATCTATTCTGGCAGCCATGCTACATATTTCTGTGGCGTGTAGCGGTTGGGTGGGTTGAGTAGTCTCCCCACATGGTGAAAGGTTAGTATGGGGGTGCATGTGGTTGGATATGGGTTGGGTTTTGCATAGACATGTAATATCTGTTCTGTTCTGTTATGGGCCTATGGGCTTTATTCTGACTTTTGTTCTGGGCTAAGGCCAACTTATTCTGTTTCTGTGGTTGAGCTGATATAGGCTATGGTTGGGTTAATTTACACACTGAGTTTCGTCAAACTCACCCCTTTATTCTTCATCCACGTAGGTAATCCCCAACCATAGTGGGCTTGAAGCTGTGAGGGATTCGGAGTGGCCACACGTTCTGCAATTTGATTTTATTCTGGTGAATTAGATAGTTTTTTATTTACTTTTAAGGTTTTGGGTTTTTAAAATGTAAGAAGGCCGCTTAATTATTTTCTTTGATGGGTTTTATATGTTTTATTGAGTTAGGTATTATTTATACTTAACTGTTGAATTTGGATAACATTAGGGCGCATTTTCAAAAACGGTAATTGATTTCAAAATAACACGACAACAAGCAAAGCTTCCACAATGAGAATATTTTTCCAAAATTAATCACTTTTCCTAAAAAAGACTTAATCAAAATGGTTCCCTAGAAATATACACGACGTTAAGGTGTGGTAATGGCGGTGTGCATGTCTAGGATTGGATCCGAAGGGAGCTTGGTACTTAAGCAGTCCGAGGGACTCACCTCCTCCTTTTCGGTTTCCTGCCTGGTGCGCAGCTTCCATTCGCTTTAACTTGCATTGAAATTATCTTTTAAAAACACTAAATAAGTTTTTCTAGAACAACGACCTGAAATGTTTTTGAACGCTTTGATATGGCATGTTAGATCCGGCCATAATGTCTAGCCCAGGTTTGAGGTGTTACATTTAGTGGTATCAGAGCCAAGTTGCAACAACTCGGCTGTGGAATGGGTTTACAAAAATAAAGATTTTCGAAAACAAAATTTAAAAAAACTCGATTTTCAAAATTTAGATCTTTGGAAGGTGGCATTCCGAATATCTGGCTCAAGCCTGTATATATTACTCTAAACTTCTCTGAATATTTTTTTTAATTGTCTGTCTGTACTGAAACCCTACTAGGATACTCTAGATAGGATGATACTGAAACCTTAGGAAAATTTGATAAGAGACTGAAACTGTAGCTAGACTTCGATTCTGCGAAAACAAACTTTGAATTACTGTCTGATTCATAAAAAATCTGTAACAAACACTGGAATATTGAATTAATGCATAAAATTTGTAATCAGATAATATGATATGAGTACAAAAGCTGCTCGTGGAAGAGGCCGTGGACGAGGTCGAGGAAGTGCTCGAGCGAGATCTTCGTCTTCGGGACATATGCCAGCGGCGGATGCACCGGTACCACCAAAAACAGAGGTGGAGTCTCATGATCGCGGTGCCGGGGATGATGCCCTGTCACAGGCAATGCTTCGGGTTCTAGAAAGGGTTACCGGGGCAAGTACAGGCAACAGAATTCGGGGATCTATTTCTGAACGACTTCGGGCTAACAGAGAGGAAATCTTTAAAGGTGTGTCTAGTGTAGCCCCGAATATGGCGGAATATTGGTTAGAGGCCACGAAACAGATTATGGATGACTTGGACTGCTTGGTGGAGCAGAAGCTGAAAGGAGCCGTATCGTTGTTGCGAGACGAGGCCTATCAATGGTGGCTCACTGTGAGAGAAGGGACCCTAGCTGATAGGGTCACTTGGGAACTGTTTAAGACGGCCTTTAAAGGGAAGTACGTTGGGGCAAGTTATGTGGACGCTCGCAGAAGGGAATTCTTGAATCTGGTGCAAGGAGGTAAAATAGTTGCGGAGTACGAGGCCGAGTTTCTAAGGCTGAGCCAGTATGCCGTGGGCATAGTCCCTAAGGAATATGAGCGAAGTGTGCGCTTCGAGGATGGTCTTAGGGATGAACTGAGGGTGTTGATTGCTCCGCAGAGGGAGCGGGACTTTGCGATCTTGGTGAAGAAGACAAAGATAGCTGAGGAGGTTAAGCGGGCTGAAAAGCAGAATCGGGAGACGGATCGAAACTATTTTCGGAGGGATTTAGGACCCTCGGGTGGTGCCAATAGGAATGTTAAGAGAGCAAGAGTGGAGGAACCAGTTCAAGCAGTGCCAATGAATGTGGTTAGACCAGCAGTCTTTGGATACTGTGGTAAAGTACATTTGGGCGAGTGTAGGAAACGTTCCGGTGCTTGTTTTTGATGCAGATCTATGGAGCATAGAGTTAAGGACTGTTCTCAGAGAGTTGATCAGGCTCAAGTTGCTGTACAGAGGGTTGCTCAACCCATGAGAGGTAGACCACAACCACCGAGAGGACGTGGGCAAGGTAGGAATGGAAATGGAAATGTCGAGGTCGAGGGGCACCTGGTAGGGGTGCCAGAAATGCTGAAGCTCGACAGCCAGCGTTGGTGTATGCAGCTCGTCGTCGAGAGGAGGGCGACGCACCTGACTTCATAACGGGTATGTTTTTGGTCTCTAGCATACCGTATACTGCTTTGGTGGATATTGGATCTACCCATTCCTATGTTGCATATGTCATATCTGGGTCGTTGGGTGTTCACTCTGAGAAGATTGTGAGTGGGGTATCTGTGCTAAGTCCTTTGGGTCACTCGATTAGGGTAGATAAACTGTATAGGGATGTACCCTTAGAAACTCAAGGTAGGGTTTTCCTTGAAGATCTGATGGAGTTACCGTTCGGAGAGTTTGATCTCATTCTAGGAATGGACTGGCTTGTTAAGCATAAGGCGATTTTAGATTGTGCAGCTAAGCGAATGGTGTTAAGGAATGCAAAAGGTGAGGAGGTTATGGTGATAGGGGAACGAATGGATTATTTGTCCAATGTAGTGTCGGCATTAAGAGCCGAAAAGTGGATTCGGAAAGGTTGTGTGACAGCCCTAGTTTGACCCTAGCCGAAAAGCGGTTTCGGGACCGCTAAACCGAATCACCGAAGTATTTGAAAATGATATTTATTGTCTAAAATGTGTGAATATGAATGTGTGGAAGTTTTAAGCTTCGATATAGTCGATTGCATGTGAATTCAGCTAATAGGACTTATGTATGACACTTTTAAAATGTGATAGTTTAATCTATAAGGATCAATTAATACATGTTATAAGAATGAAGGGTTTGCATGTCAAATATCCATTTATTATGAGTAGTGGCCGGCCATGGATGGGTCATAGATGATAATATGAATTTTCTATTAGCATTATGGGTTTAGAAAATAAAATAGTGAATTAAGAATGATAAAACATGAGGTGAGTGGGAGGAGAAACCAAAGTTGTCTCCCCCTTACTCCCCATTGCCGTGACTAGAGAAAGAGGAGGAAAAACAAAGTTCTTTCTTTGTTGTTCAACTTGGCTGAATAGAAGAAAGAAAGGAGGGGAAGAATTTCGGTCACTTGAATCCTTAGGAAGGTTAGTATATTGTGTTGAAACTGTGAAATAATTACTTGTTTTAGGTACATTATCATGGTTCTTGCTTAGCCCATGCAAAAATTTCCACTATTGATGGGTGAATAGAGCCTTCGGCTATGGTTATAAGGGAAGGAATTTTGATTGTTTTACTTGAATCTTGATGATGAATGTATGGAGGAAAGAACTTGGTCTTTCTAAAAATATGAATGGTTAAAGCTCATACTAGTAATAGCTGAATTAAAGAATGCTTGATGTCAAGAGTAAATGTTGTTCATGTTATTTGGATGAGAAAGGGTAGTTAGGTGAAGTAGAGTCTAGCAAATGAGCACATATGTGCACTAGTTGCTAAATGAAGAAAAATCAGCTAACAAGGGTGTACTAAGGCCGAATATGATTTTGAACATTATTGAGTAATGTATGTGTGTTGAATCGATGGAATGGAGAGGATGCTTTAATTGTGTTATGAACAATTATATATTAAATTAAGGTTTGCTAAGCTAGCTATTAAGGTGAAGTGCAAATGTTAGTATGTGATTACTAGTGTATATATGGTATTAGCCGAGTTTTGAACTTGAAACAAAATGGTATTTAGTCAATACAAGTAACCATATTTGTAGAATGTATTAAGTATATAATTGGCCTCAACATAGACATGCATATTCGGCCACATGAGATAGATTGGTGTTGCATGTATTCGGTTAGAGGCAAGCATATTGATGCTTTTATCTTGGCTTAGATAATCGGCTAAAAGAGAGTGTGGGCTAATATGTTGAGTTTGATTCATGATTTCATATATATGTGACTCTAATGTCTAATGCATATAAGGGCTAAGTACCTTGAGTTTCTCTTTTTGATGTTCAAATGATTAAATCAATTTATTTGTTAAATTAAGCTCAAGAGCAAAGGGGAACTAAATCCGATAAAGGGAAGGAAAAAGTGATCGAATAGCCGTCGAAATCGTTCGACAACATCCGAGGTAAGTTTTCGAGTAATGGAACTTAGATTATGGTTCGATTAGATCATGTTATAAGAAAATCACAATCATGCTCTTGTATGTGGCTATTGAGCCGAAAATGGTAATGCTTGATAAGTGACTTGTGTTTGAATTCTAATTATGAAAATGAAATATAGATGTGTCATGATTTATGGATATGTGCATGAATATTCGGATGATAACCGGGCTAACTCCCAAAGGCATTTGTGCTAGTGACTAATTCCGAGCTACGTCCCGAAGGCATTTGTGCGAGTTACTATATCCGGGCTAAGTCTCGAAGGCATTTGTGCGAGTTACTATAACCGGGCTAAGTTCCGAAGGCATTTGAGCGAGTAGCTATGTCCGGCTAAATCCCGAAGGTACTTGGTTGGGGAATGAGCGATCTTGCTGTAATAATTTCAATTAATATGCTTGTAAAATCCCAATGATGAGGTATGTTTTGCATATGCATTGGAATACTTGATTCCTTTTAAATATTATTCGCTCAGTCGATTAATAAGCTTCCGGCCTTTGGTTAAGTGGATCCCTTATGTATGAATATAAGGGTTGGAAATGTGAAGTAGGAATGATTTTGAGAATATGTGTATATGAATTATCCGTTTAGTCATATGAATGCTATACTTCAATTGTGCCTAATTTCATTGCTCAAAACTTACTAAGCATTAAATGCTTATTCCGTTCTATAAATCTCTGTTTTATAGATTTTGGTTCGTCAGCTATCGGACTCGGGAGTGTCAAAGTCGAAGTCGCCCACACTATCAAAGCCCTTTTGGTACACTTTTGGTTGAACTCTGAAAATGGCATGTATAGGACTACCCTTTTTGTTGTTGGTCATGTACCCTTTGGTTTTGTATAAATTTGGATAGCCATGCGAAAATGGCTTATATATACTTTGAGCATAACATTATAATCGTTTTGTATGTTGTTCATTGAGAGGTATGGAAATGTTTGGTAACGATTAGCCATTGGAATGGTTAATCATGATCATTTTGGTGCTTTGTATGACAAATTCTAGTTGATTCATGGAAAACCATGAAATAGGTAAAGTTGACCTTAAAAACTGATGCTGACAGCAGCAGTGGTGTGGATTTGAAAAATCACTAAAAATAGTCGGAATGGAATTAAATAGTGAATAAATTATGTAATCGAACCTTGATGAATCTGTTTTCATATGAAAGTAACGACACAATCATATGAGCCGTATTTTATGAGATGTTTAAGTTTTCGTGAAATAGGGCTAGAGCGATTTCTGGATCCCCTGTTCCGACTTTGGAAATTCACTATAAATTAACCAGAGAAAATTAGAAGTCATGTTTTATATGTACAGATTCCTTTTCGAGTCTTGTTTCTTTAGAAACAAACGGCATAAGTATTGAAGCCCTGTACAAGGAGATATCTAAGTCGTAATGCATGAAGGTCAGAGTAGTCGAACCCTGAAACAAGGGAGAATTTAACTAATAAACTGTACTAATTGGCTTGACCAAAAATTCTAGAAAACAATTTGTAGATGGATATATGAGTCTAGTTTCAGGAAAAATTTACAAAACTGGTTTTCGAGTTTTGGAACTCAAGATATGATTTTTGAGGTGACAGTGACGCAGTTAGCCAGTTTGTCTGGAAATTTTTTAAAATGGACTGTGAAAATAAATGAATCAAGTCTGTTAGCACCTCGTGTCCGACTCTGGCAATGGTCTCGGGTACGGGGTGTTACAATTAAATTGGTATCAGAGCTACGGTTTAGTCGATTCTAGGACTACCGTAATACGTTTGGGCTAGCTGTACATGCCATTATGTGATTATTTGATAGTGTGGTGATCTCTGACAATTGAAAAATGTGTTTATTTATAGTAATGGACCCCGATCCCAACCGAGCGGCAGCTGATGATCTTGAGAGTGTAGCGCCTGCTCCCGCACAAGGGACAGCGCCGGCGGACTCTCAACCTATTGCTAGTAATCCGAATGATGAAGCTAGACAAGCTTTTTATAGCGTGATGAATGATTGGTTCAACCAATACATTCGAACTAATACGGCTGTTCCACAACCTCCATTCCCAACTAATACCACCCCCGCACCTATAATACCCCCGGTAACTGACCAAATAAGGTCAAATAAGCCCCCAGTTGACAGAATTCGAAAACACGGGGCTACTGAATTTAAAGCTACGGACAGCGATGGTGCCGAGCAAGCTGAATTTTGGTTGGACAACACTATTCGGGTACTCGATGAGCTATCTTGCACACCCGATGATTGCCTAAAGTGTACTATCTCCTTGCTACATGATTCTGCCTACTATTGGTGGAATACGTTGACTTCTGTTGTGCCCAGAGAGCAAGTAACTTGGGAGTTTTTCCAAACTGAGTTTCGGAAGTATATCAGTCAGAGATTCATGGATCAAAAACGGAAGGAATTTCTTGAACTTAAACAAGGTTTCATGTCGGTTACTGATTATGAATGAAAGTTTGTAAGGCTTAGCCGGTACGCTCGAGAATGCATTTCTTCAGAAGCTGTGATGTGTAAACGTTTCGAGGATGGACTGAATGATGATATAAAGTTGTATGTTGGCAGTTTAGAAATCTGAGAATTTGTGGTACTTGTCGAGCGAGCTTGTAAAGTCGAGGAGCTAAGTATGGAGAAAAGAAAAGCTGATATGGGAGCAGAGGAGTTTCATAAGAGGTCTTCAGGGAGGCCCTTTCAACAGTCATCGAAGAAATTTAGAGAGGATTTAGGCTGATCTAGAGACACTTCGGGTTTTTCTAGACGAGATCGTGATCGACCCCCTGTGAGTGCACGAGTCATTTCGGTCGCAAGTGTTGGAAATGATCGTCAAGACAGAACGGAGTGTCAGTATTGTGGTAAATGGCATTCGGGGAGTTGTAGATTCCATGACCGCTCTTGTTACAAGTGCGGATCAGCTGACCACTTTATTAAAGATTGCCCGAGATTGTCTAAACAGAATGTAAATAAGAGTGGGAAACCTGGTGCTACTACTGCTCAGGGTAGACCATCTAGAAATACGGGCAATGCTAGTGGCGGTCAGAGAGGATCTAGAGATGCTACAACCAGATCTGAGGCTCGTGCTCCTGCTAGAGCTTACGCTATACGCGCACGCGAGGATGCTTCCTCGCCAGATGTTATTACCGGTACTTTTACTCTCTTTGATACTAATGTGATTGCTTTGATTGACCCTGGTTCTACCCATTCTTATATATGTGAAACCTTAGCATCCAGTAAGACTCTACCTGTTGAGTCTACTGAGTTTGTAATTCGGGTGTCAAATCCTTTGGGTCGTTTCGTGCTTGTCGACAAAGTGTGCAAGAAATGTCCTCTAGTAATCCGAGGTTCCTGTTTTTCGGCCGATTTGATGCTTTTACCGTTTGACGAATTTGATGTTATCCTCGGTATGGATTGGTTGACCGTACATGATGCAATTGTAAATTGCAAAAGAAAAACCATCGACTTAAGGTGTGTAAATAACGAGATAATCCGAGTTGAGTCTGCTGACTTGAATAGGTTGCCAGCTGTAATATCATCGATGTTGGCTCAGAAATATGTAAGAAAGGGGTGTGAAGCACACCTTGCGTATGTACTTGATGACAAAGAGCTAGAAAAGAAGCCTGAATCTGTGCCAGTGGTTTGTGAATACCCGGATGTTTTTCCCGAAGAATTACTGGGTTTACCACCTGTTCGGGAGGTAGAGTTTGGTATTGAGCTTGTACCTGGGACTACACCGATTTCGATAGCTTCGTATCGTATGGCACCAACCGAGTTAAAAGAGTTGAAAGCTTAGTTGCAAGAGTTGACGGATAGGGGTTTCGCTCGACCAAGTTTCTCACCTTGGGGTGCACCAGTATTGTTTGTGAAAAAGAAGGACGGAACCATGAGGTTGTGCATCGACTATCGTCAGCTGAATAAAGTGACAATAAAGAATAAATATCCGTTACCGCGTATTGATGATTTGTTTGATCAACTAAAGGGAGCCTCAGTGTTTTCAAAGATAGATTTGAGATTGGGTTATTATCAGTTGCGAATTCGAGATTCGGATATACCCAAAACTACTTTCAGAAAGAGATACGGTCACTACGAATTCTTTGTGATGCCGTTTGGGCTCACTAATGCCCCCGCGGTATTTATGGATTTGATGAATCAGATCTTCAGACCGTATTTGGATCGGTTTGTAATTGTGTTTATCGATGATATTTTGGTCTATTCGAGAAATGAAACCGATCATGCTAAACACCTGGGATTAATGTTGCAAATTTTACGGGATAAGAAGTTATATGCTAAGTTCAGTAAGTGTGAGTTTTGGTTAAAAGAGGTTAGCTTCTTGGGTCATGTGGTATCTGCATCGGGTATTCGAGTTGATCCGAACAAAATTTTGGCCATACTTAACTGGAAGCCTCCGAGAAATATTACTGAAGTTCGGAGCTTTTTGGGACTTGTCAGTTACTACAGACGGTTGTAAAGGGTTTCTCAATGATAGCCACACCAATGACGAAGCTACTTTAGAAAGATGTTAAGTTCGAATGGTCAGAAAAATGTCAGAAAAGTTTCGATCAACTAAAAACTTACTTGACCGAAACTCCAGTGCTAGTGCAGCCCGAATCAGGCAAAGAGTTTGTCATTTATAGTGATGCATCCCTACTTGGGTTGGGTTGTGTATTGATGCAAGAGGGTCGAGTTGTAGCTTATGCGTCGAGACAATTGAAGCCACATGAGAGAAATTATCCGACCCATGATCTCGAACTAGCCGCCATCGTATTCGCTTTGAAAATATGGCGACATTACTTATTTGGTGAGAAGTGCCATGTATATTCGGATCACAAAAGTCTCAAATATTTGATGACTCAAAGAGACTTGAATTTGCGACAAAGACGTTGGCTCGAGTTGTTGAAAGATTATGAACTTGTCATTGACTATCACCCGGGAAAGGCTAATGTGGTTGTGGATGCTTTAAGTCATAAATCACTATTTACTTTATGAGCGATGAATGTACACTTGTCTGTTCTATCCGACAATGTGTTAGTAACAGAATTAAAGGCCAAACCATTGTTGATTCATCAAATTCGTGAAGCTCAGAAAGTCGACGATGAATTGGTCGTAAGACGGGCTGAATGTGTTTCGAATATGGAATCAGAGTTTCAAATTGATGATGACGATTGTTTGAGGTTCAGAAGTCGTTTGTGTGTTCCAAGAAATTCAGAACTTATTTTGATGATTCTGAACGAAGCTCATTGTAGCCGAATGTCAATTCACCCGGGGAGTACGAAAATGTACAACGATCTGAGACGTCAATTTTGGTGGCATGGTATGAAACGAGACATTTCCGATTTTGTTTCGAAGTGTTTAATATGCCAACAAGTGAAAGCGAAACATCAAGTGCCTACAGGTTTACTTCAGCCGATCATGATACCTGAATGGAAGTGGGAACGAGTCACGATGGATTTTGTATCTGGGTTGCCAGTGTCGGCAAGTAAGAAGGATGCGATTTGGGTTGTTGTTGATAGACTGACTAAGTCGGCTCACTTTATCCCCGTACGTACGGATTTTTCATTGGATAAACTAGCTGAATTGTATGTTTCTCAGATTGTGAGATTACACGGGGTACCTATTTCTATTGTATCGGATAGAGATCCGAGATTCACCTCGCGATTTTGGAAGAAATTGCAAGAAGCTTTGGGTACCAAGCTGCATTTTAGCACTGCTTTTCATCCCCAAACCGATGGTCAATCTGAGCGGATAATTTAGATACTCGAGGATATGTTGAGATGTTGCATCCTTGAGTTTAGTGGTTCATGGGAACGGTATTTACCTTTGATTGAATTCGCTTACAACAATAGTTTTCAATCAAGTATTAAGATGGCACCTTACGAGGCTTTGTACGATCGCAAATGCCGTACACCATTGTTTTGGACCGAGCTCGGTGAAGGTAAAATTTTCGGAGTTGATTTGATTAAAGATGCTGAACAGAAAGTAAAAGTAATCCGTGAAAGTCTGAAGGCAGCCACAGATCGTCAGAAGTCGTATGCGGATTTGAAACGAAAAGACATTAAGTATCAGGTGGGAGACAAAGTGTTTCTTAAAGTTTCACCTTGGAAAAAGATACTCAGATTTGGCCGTAAGGGCAAATTGAGTCCGAGATTCATTGGGCCGTATGAAATTTCCGAACGAGTTGGTCCAGTTGCATATAGGTTGCTTTTACCCCCTGAACTTGAAAGGATCCACAAGGTTTTTCATGTTTCGATGCTTCGACGTTACAGATTTGATCCTTCGCACATAATAAGTCCCTCCGAGGTTGAAATTCAAGCCGATATGAGTTATGAAGAAGAACCAATTCGTATCCTAGCTCGTGAAGTGAAAGAGTTGCGAAACAAAAAGGTTCCTTTAGTAAAATTGTTATGGCTCAAACACGGGATGGAAGAAGCTACTTGGGAACCCGAGAACTCTATGAAAGAACGATACCCAAACCTATTTACCGGTAAGATTTTCGGGGACGAAAATTTCTTAAGTGGGGGAGAGTTGTGACAGCCCTAATTTGACCCTAGTCGGAAAGCGGTTTCAGGACCGCTAAACCGAATCACCGAAGTATTTGAATATGATATTTATTGTCTAAAATGTGTGAATATGAATGTGTAGAAGTTTTAAGCTTCAATATAGTCGATTGCATGTGAATTCAGCTAATAGGACTTATGTATGACACTTTTAAAATGTGATAGTTTAATCTATAAGGATCAATTAATACATGTTATAAGAATGAAGGGTTTCCATGTCAAATATCCATTTATTATGAGTAGTGGCCGGCCATGGATGGGTCATAGATGATAATATGAATTTTCTATTAGCATTTTGGGTTTAGAAAATAAAATAGTGAATTAAGAATGATAAAACATGATGTGAGTGGGAGGAGAAACCAAAGTTGTCTCCCCCTTACTCCCCATTGCCGTGACTAGAGAAAGAGGAGGAAAAACAAAGTTCTTTCTTTGTTGTTCAACTTGGCCAAATAGAAGAAAGAAAGGAGGGGAAGAATTTCGATCACTTGAATCCTTAGGAAGGTTAGTATATTGTGTTGAAATTGTGAAATAATTACTTGTTTTAGGTACATTATCATGGTTCTTGCTTAGCCCATGCAAAAATTTCCACTATTGATGGGTGAATAGAGCCTTCGGCTATGGTTATAAGGGAAGGGATTTTGATTGTTTTACTTGAATCTTGATGATGAATGTATTAAGGAAAGAACTTGGTCTTTCTAAAATATGAATGGTTAAAGCTCATACTAGTAATAGCCGAATTAAAGAATGCTTGATGTCAAGAGTAAATGTTGTTCATGTTATTTGCATGAGAAAGGGTAGTTAGGTGAAGTAGAGTCTAGCAAATGAGCACATATGTGCACTAGTTGCTAAATGAAGAAAAATCGGCTAACAAGGGTGTACTAAGGCCGAATATGATTTTGAACATTATTGAGTAATGTATGTGTTTTGAATCGATGGAATGGAGAGGATGCTTTAATTGTGTTATGAAAATTATATGTTAAATTAAGGTTTCTAAACTAGCTATTAAGGTGAAGTGCAAATGTTAGTATGTGATTACTAGTGTATATATGGTATTAGCCGAGTTTTGAACTTGAAACAAAATGGTATTTAGTCAATACAAGTAACCATATTTGTAGAATGTATTAAGTATATAATTGGCCTCAATATAGACATGCATATTCGGCCACATGAGATAGATTGGTGTTGCATGTATTCGGTTAGAGGCAAGCATATTGATGCTTTTATCTTGGCTTAGATAATCGGCTAAAAGAGAGTGTGGGCTAATATGTTGAGTTTGATTCATGATTTCATATATATGTGACTCTAATGTCTAATGCATATAGGGGCTAAGAACCTTGAGTTTCTCTTTTTGATGTTCAAATGATTAAATCAATTTATTTGTTAAATTAAGCTCAAGATCAAAGGGGAACTAAATCCGATAAAGGGAAGGAAAAAGTGATCGAATAGCCGTCGAAATCATTCGACAACATCCGAGGTAAGTTTTCGAGTAATGGAACTTAGATTATGGTTCGATTAGATCATGTTATAAGCAAATCACAATCATGCTCTTATATGTGGCTATTGAGCCGAAAATGGTAATGCTTGATAAGTGACTTGTGTTTGAATTCTAATTATTAAAATGAAATATAGATGTGTCATGATTTATGGATATGTGCATGAATATTCGGATGATAACCGGGCTAAGTCCCGAAGGCATTTGTGCTAGTGACTAATTCCGGGCTAAGTCCCGAAGGCATTTGTGCGAGTTACTATATCCGGACTAAGTCCCGAAGGCATTTGTGCGATTTACTATATCCGGGCTAAGTCCCGAAGGCATTTGTGCGAGTTACTATATCCGGGCTAAGTCTCGAAGGCATTTGTGCGAGTTACTATAACCGGGCTAAGTTCCGAAGGCATTTGAGCGAGTAGCTATGTCCGGCTAAATCCCGAAGGTACTTGGTTGGGGAATGAGCGATCTTGCTGTAATAATTTCAATTAATATGCTTGTAAAATCCCAATGATGAGGTATGTTTTGCATATGCATTGGAATACTTGATTCCTTTTAAATATTATTCGCTCAGTCGATTAATAAGCTTCTGGCCTTTGGTTAAGTTGATCCCTTATGTATGAATATAAGGGTTGGAAATGTGAAGTAGGAATGATTTTGAGAATATGTGTATATGAATTATCCGTTTAGTCATATGAATGCTATACTTCAATTGTGCCTAATTTCATTGCTCAAAACTTACTAAGCATTAAATGCTTATTCCATTCTATAAATCTCTGTTTTATAGATTTTGGTTCGTCAGCTATCGGACTCGGGAGTGTCAAAGTCGAAGTCGCCCACACTATCAAAGCCCTTTTGGTACACTTTTGGTTGAACTCTGAAAATGGCATGTATAGGACTACCCTTTTTGTTGTTGGTCATGTACCCTTTGGTTTTGTATAAATTTGGATAGCCATGCGAAAATGGCTTATATATACTTCGAGCATAGCATTATAATCGTTTTGTATGTTGTTCATTGAGAGGTATGGAAATGTTTGGTAACGATTAGCCATTGGAATGGTTAATCATGATCATTTTGGTGCTTTGTATGACAAATTCTAGTTGATTCACGGAAAACCATGAAATAGGTAAAGTTTACCTTAAAAACAGATGCTGACAGCAGCAGTGGTGTGGATTTGAAAAATCACTAAAAATAGTAGGAATGGAATTAAATAGTGAATAAATTATGTAATCGAACCTTGATGAATATATTTTCATATGAAAGTAACAAAACGATCATATGAGCCATATTTTATGAGATGTTTAAGTTTTCGTGAAATAGGGCCAGAGTGATTTCTGGATCCCCTATTCCGACTTTGGAAATTCACTATAAATTAACCAGAGATAATTAGAAGTCATGCCCTATATGTACAGACTCCTTTTCGAGTCTTGTTTCTTTATAAACAAACGGCATAAGTATTGAAGCCCTGTACAAGGAGATATCTAAGTCTTAATGTATGAAGGTCAGAATAGTCGAAACCTGAAACAGGGGGACTTTAACTAATAAATTGTACTAATTGGCTTGACCAAAAAATTCTAGAAAAAAAATAGTAGATTGATATTTGAGTCTAGTTTCAGAAAAAAATTACGAAACTAGTTTTCAAGTTTTGGAACTCAAGATATGATTTTTGAGGTGACAGTGACGCAGTTAGCCAGCATGTCTGGAAATTTTTTAAAATGGACTGTGAAAATAAATGAATTAAGTCTGTTAGCATCTCGTGTCTGACTCCGGCAATGGTCTCGGGTACGGGGTGTTACAGGTTGTGAGGCCTACTTGGCATTTGTAAATCAGTCGGAGGAAGAGGGTCTGACAATGGATAAGGTTAGGACCGTAAAGGAGTTCCAAGATGTTTTTCTGGAGGAGCTTCCAAGATTGCCTCCGAACTGGGAAGTTGAGTTTGGAATCGACTTGTTGCCTGGAACGGCACCCGTGTCCATCGCACGGTATAGGATGGCACCGAAGGAGTTAGTGGAGTTGAAGGCACAAATTCAGGAGTTGTTGGATGGGGGCTTCATTAGGCTAAGTGTGTCTCCATGGGGAGCACCAGTGCTCTTCATGAAAAAGAAGGGTGGTACGATGCGGATGTGTATCGATTATCGCCAGTTGAACAAACTGACGATTAAGAATAAGTATCCACTGCCAAGGATTGACGATCTGTTCGACCAGCTTAGAGGAGGGTCTGTATTTTCCAAGACCGACCTTTGATCTGGATATCATCAATTAAGGGTCAATGAGGCAGATATCCATAAGACGGCATTCAGGACTCGGTATGGTCATTACGAGTTTCTGGTTATGCCATTTGGACTAACGAACGCTCCTGCAGTGTTTATGGATCTGATGAATCGTGTGTTCCAACCATTTTTGGATCAGTTCGTAGTCGTCTTTATTGACGATATCTTGGTATATTCTGAAACGGAAGTGAGGCATGATGAGCATCTCTGTATAGTGCTACAAGTGTTAAGGGAGAAGGAACTTTATGCGAAGTTCAGCAAGTGTGAATTCTGGTTGAGGGAGGTAACCTTCTTAGGTCATGTGGTCTCTGCTGAGGGGATTAAGGTGGACCCTAGAAAGATTGAAGCGATTTTGGAGTGGAAGCCGCCTAGGTCAGTGTCGGAAATACAGAGTTTTTTAGGATTGGCAGGATACTACAGAAGGTTTGTGGAAGGTTTTTCTGTGATGGAAGCACCTCTGACAAAACTAATAAGGAAAGGAGTACTGTTTGTATGGACTGAGAAGCAGCAGGAGGCTTTTGAGAAGTTGAAGAAAGTTTTGACTGAAGCACCTGTGTTAATTCAGCCGGAGTCTGGGAAGGATTTTACTGTGTACAGTGACGCATCACATGTAGGTTTGGGCGCGTGTTAATGCAAGAGGGTAAGGTGGTTGCATATGCATCACGACAGCTTAAGCCCCACGAGGGGAACTATCCTACTCATGATTTAGAGTTGGCGGCAGTGATATTTGCACTTAAGATTTGGAGACATTACTTGTATGGGGAGAGGTGTATTATATACACAGACCACAAGAATCTTAAGTATTTGTTGACTTAGAAGGAGCTGAAACTTAGGCAAAGGAGATGGATTGAGTTGCTTAAGGATTATGAATGTTCGATCGAGTATCACCCAGGCAAGGCTAATGTGGTAGCCGACGCTCTAAGTCGTAGAACTATATCTGATCTGAGAGCAATGTTTGCTCGTCTGAGTCTGTATGATGATGGAAGTCTGTTACCTGAGTTACAAGTGAGGCCAACCTGGGTGGATCAGATTAAGGAAAAGCAGTTGAATGATGAGTCTTTGGTCACTCGTTTTCAACAAGTTAAGGAAGGGGAAACTTTTGAGTTTGGGTTAAATGGCGAAGGAGTTCTGTGTTTTCGAGGAAGAATTTGTGTTCCGAAGGACTCTAACTTGAGGCAGGCAATATTGAAGAAAGCTCATGGGGGACTTTTTGCTATGCATCCTGGAGGGAATAAGTTGTATCACGACTTACGAGAATTGTACTGGTGGCCTGGACTTAAACGAGAAGTAACGGAGTTTGTAGGAAAATGTCTGACATGCCAGCAAGTGAAAACTGAGCATCAATTACCTTCTGGACTGTTACAGCCGATGAAAATACCACTTTGGAAGTGTGAGAGGGTAACCATGGACTTTATGAGTGGGTTGCCTTTGACACCATCGAAAAAAGACTCGGTGTGGGTGATTGTGAATAGGTTGACCAAATCAGCCCATTTCATACCTGTGCGTACTGACTTCTCACTTCAAAAGTTAGCCAAGTTGTATGTGGCAGAGATTATGTGACTTCATGGAGTCTCAGTTTCGATTATCTCTGACCAGGATCCCAGATTCACATGTTGGTTTTGGCAAAAGTTGCATGAGGCATTGGGAACGTGATTGAACTTTAGTACGGCTTTCCATCCCCAAACTGATGGACAGTCAGAAAGGGTTATTTAGATTCTGGAGGACATGTTGAGGGGATGCGTGATTGACTTTCGAGGTAGTTGGGAGGATTACTTGCCGTTGGAAGAATTTGCGTACAATAATAGTTACCAGGCGAGTATTCAGATGGCACATATGAAGCATTGTATGGACGAAGGTGTCGTACCCCTAGTTGTTGGACTGAACTAGGAGAGCGACAAGTTCTTGGACCAGAGTTGGTAGCGGATACTGAGGATAAGGTTAGAATAATTAGGGATCGGTTAAAAGAAACTTCTGATAGGCAAAAGTCGTATGCAGATTTGAAGCGGAAGGAGATTGAGTACTCAGTAGGTGATAAGGTGTTCTTGAAGGTTTCTCCTTGGAAGAAGATATTAAGGTTTGGTAAGAAGGGCAAGCTGAGTCCGCGGTTCATTGGGCCCTATCGGGTTTTGAAGTGAGTAGGCCCAGTGGCTTATCAGTTGGAATTGCCTCCAGAGTTAGACAGGATTCACGATGTATTTCACGTCTCCATGTTAAGGCGTTATTGTTCTGACCCTGCTCATGTCGTGCCAGTTGCAGATATTGAAGTTCAGACTGATTTGACCTTTGAGGAGGAGCCTGTGCAAATATTGGCTCGAGATGTTAAGGTCCTCAGAAGGAAATCTGTTCCATTAGTGGAAGTGCTTTGGCGTAATCATGGTAGAGAGAAAGCTACGTGGGAGCCAGAAGAGGCGATGCAACAGCAGTACCCTTATCTGTTTGAATCAGGTAAAATTTCGAGGACGAAAGTTCTTTAAGGAGGGTAGAGTTGTAACGCCTGGGATTTTTGGGATTTCTGTGGTTTTCAACGAATTTTAAAATTTCTGTGTTTTGACTATTTGGCGTCGGTTTAATTATGTTAGTGGGCCTCTAGAAGGCCCAAGCTTAAGCTAAAACACAGTAATTTTAAGTGATTTTAATCCATAGGGAAATGAGGTTCTGGTTAGCTAGGCTTTTAAGTATTAACTGGGTTAAATAAAACACAAGGAAGCCTGTGGTAAGTTGGCATGTGACGCCACTTGGGGGGCTTTAGAGGTGGCGTGTGGATGACCAAGGTGAGCTAAGGTTCGAGTCGCAAGGTAAGCAAATTAGTAATGCCAATTTTTTATGAACAGAAAAGGTAAGCAGTGGAACTGAAGTGAGGCTGTCAGGAAAAGATTTAGGAGCTGATAAGGGAGAGGATTTATGATCTGATTAGGGAGAATGGTGTTGGCTGAATGGTGGACTCTTGAGGAGCCAAGGGGTGCTTTAGGGGGCAAAATTCGGCTAGGTTAAGTGCCAGGATAAATTCGGCACTAGGGGTAAGTTGTGCCGTTTCCTGACTATTCTCTTCTTCTTTTCTTTTTCTCCTCTCTCCATCAACTTTTTCTTTTTCTTGTTTGCTCTATAGCCGAATCTTTCTATCCTCCTGATCATCTCCATCTTTTTCTTCAGACGATCCTAAACCTTTATAGCCATTTGCCATAAGAAAAGCCGAAATCCCGAAAGCCATATTTCCTTCTGTGCCGATTTCTCCTAGCCAATTCTCTCATCTTTTTCATCATTCTTGACCGATTCTTTAGTTCTCTAAACCTCAAGTTTCTGTGACAAGACCACAGCAAAACCCTCCTATTTCATCTTTCGTTACACCGTTGCAAGGGAAAAGAACCGAAAACTCCACACTCCTAGGGACTTAGCTGAATATTGAGATCACTGAAAGCTCGACTTTTGCTATTATTTGAGGGCTTAGAACTGCATCAGAATTGAGTGGGGATTAAGAGGTTTTGTTGACTGAAGGAATCTGTTGTAAGTCTTTTCAACCTAGTCTTTATTTCGTATTTTAGGAAAAGCCGAAATCCCTAAAGGTTAGGGAGGCTGTCGTTTGGACTTATAGCCCTAAGGGGGTTGTGATAACTATTTTAAATTTGATAATAGTGGGATCAAAAGGCTGCTGATCGAAGGCTTGGACAAGTGGAACGACAGGATCTTGGCATAATCGCTAACTTCGGCAAAGGTAGGATTGTTAGTGCCTAAGGTGTTATTGGCCGAATAGGGTAAGGGGTTAATATGTAGTTCATTTCGGTGGTTAGATTAACATGGTAGTAATATAATTGTAGGTAGTTCGTGCATGGATCTCGTCAACGACTCGTCACAAATAGGTGTGTAACTGACACCCTCTTATAGACTAGATCGGCAAAAGCCGAAAAACTGAAATGCCGAAAAGTCGATATTTTGGGAATTTGCGAGTGTGCGAATGCTCATAAGATAAGTGGGTTAATATTTTTGGTAATCTAAAGTGATAAAACTGCAGTACGTGCAAATTCGTGTATTAATGATATTTTGGGCTTAACGGGCCGAAAACGGGTTAATGGGCCAACGGGCCCAATTCGGTAAGAAAACGCGGTAAGTGTTTCTGGTCGTATGAAAATGGCTGTGCTATGCATGAAAACCCTAAGAATAGTTAAATTACTTGAATACCCCTATGTATGGAAATTACTGATACACCCCTAGGTGCAAAATTACCATTATACACCTAGGGTTACTTTTGACTGAAAAACATGATGATTTAATTCTGTATGATGTATGCCATGACTATATATCTGTTTCATGGGGACATGGGTTATATTATGGAGGAAGCGTCCTGGTGGCTATGCCACAATTATCTGATTTGGTGGCTTTGCAACATATATCTGTTCTGGTGGCTCTGCCACGATTATCTGTTCTGGTGACTCTGTCACATTATCTGTTCTGGTAGCCATGCTGTATATTTTTGTGGCGTGTAGTGGTTGGGTGGGTTGAGTAGTCTCCCCACATGGTGAAAGGTTGGTATGGGGGTGCATGTGGTTGGATATGGGTTGGGTTTTGCATAGACATGTAATATCTGTTCTGTTTTGTTATGGGCCTATGGGCTTTATTCTGATTTCTGTTCCGGGCTAAGGCCAACTTATTCTGTTTCTGTGGTTGAGCTGATATAGGCTATGGTTGGGTTAATTTACACACTGAGTTTCCCCAAACTCACCCCTTTATTCTTCATCCACGCAGTTAATCCCCAACCATAGTGGGCTTGGAGCTGTGAGGGATTCGGAGTGGCCACACGTTCTACAAGTTGATTTTATTCTGGTGAATTGGACATTTTTTTATTTATGTTTAAGGTTTTGGGTTTTTAAAATGTAATAAGGCCGCTTAATTATTTTCTTTGATCAGTTTTATATGTTTTATTGAGTTAGGTATTATTTATATTTAACTATTGAATTTGGATAGCATTAGGGTGCGTTTTCAAAAACGGTAATTGATTTCAAAATAACACGACAACAAGGAAAACTTCCACAATAAGAATATTTTTCCAAAATTAATCACTTTTCCTAAAAAAGACTTAATCAAAATGGTTCCCTAGAAATATACACGACGCTAAGGTGTGGTAATGGCAATGTGCATGTCTAGGATTGGATCCGAAGGGAGCTTGGTACTTAAGCAATCTGAGGGACTCACCTCCTCTTTTCCGGTTTCCTACCTGGTGCACAGCTTCCATTCACTTTAACTTGCATTGAAATTATCTTTTAAAAACACTAATAAGTTTTTCTAGAACAATGACCTGAAATGTTTTTGAACGCTTTGATATGGCATGTCAGATCCGGCCATAACGTCTGGGCTGGGTTTGGGGTGTTACATACATCATCAGGAATGTCCTCGTAGGCCTCCTCTTTGGTAGATTGGGTGAGACGGTACTGGGGAGGGTAGGTTCCTCGGTGCCTTTCGATCATCCTCATGCTAAGCATGCTCGAGATGCCTTATGGAGGTATCTAGTCGATGAGGGTGAGGGATGATTTTTGGGCCGCAGTGTTAAGGAGCCCGAAGTGTCGTGCTAGCCGAGTCATGTAGGGGCCAATGGAGATTACCCCTTTCCTATGCCACTCTGTCTAGTGCTGAATCACAAGGGCGATGAAATAGGCAAGGTCGATGATGTGCCCTTGCGACATGTACCATAAGAAGTAGACGTCGTGGGTGTTGACGACGCTAGTGCTCTCTTGCCTCCCTATAATCGTGTGAGCTAAAATAACGTGTGTAAGTACCTCAGGGATGGTGGGAGAACTGATGCCTTGGAGCGGCTAGGATTGTAGGAGGCCGTGCTAGGGGCCAAAGTGTGCCAGCACTTCGAGGGAGAGAAATGTATGTGGCGACTGAGAGCATGTAGTTCATTCTCCTTATTGAACTCCTCTATATATAAGCCTAGTGCAGCACCAAACTCTGGGACGCTTAGCTGGCGGATTAATCTGCCTAAGTGAAATTGAACCGTGCCGGGATCATCGTAGTTCGTCATTACGGTCTGAAGATGGAACGTTGAGCATAGTTCCATCATGAGCTCAAGGTATGTTGGCTCGATAATCCTAAAGAATAGCTCCCAAGGGTTGGTGGTTAGGAGGGCTCGAATCGAATCAGCCAACTGAACCTGTTCTATAGCAGCCCAGTCGATGCAGCGACCCGCATCTAAAGGTCGGGCCCGAAGTATTTGGAATAGTTCTTCCTGGGGACCTCGGGGGAACTATAGGATAGGGTGACAAATTTTTGCGGTGGGACCTGCGGAAGAGGACACTCCCTTCCTCTTCTTTGAAGCAGGTACGGCAATTTTCTTTCCTCTTGAAGACGACATTGTGAGCCTGTAATATAAAGAATAATAATAATAGGTAAACAAATTCGAAAAATAAAAGGCATGAATTTGGAACTAATTATTTCAGCCAATACTATTTATATGAAGCAAACTCAACCACAATAACAATGAGAATGATAATAGAAATGTAATGGGTATGAGGTTTTCCTATCTCAATTTAACACAGAATGTATGATAACTAACCTAGGAATGCAAATTAAATGATATACATTGGCATGGTAATAGCATGAGAATAAACATAGTAATGTCATGGGTATGAGGTGTTCCTAATAACTTGATTTAACACAAAATGTATGATAACTAACCTAAGAATGCAAATTAAATGATAGAAAAATGAAAAATAGTTCAAAAGATATGAAGTTTATGTTGATAATAAGCATTAGAAATAAGTAAAATAGAAGTGAAAAGAGTAAACAAACGCTAAGGGAAAGAGATTGAGCGTAAAAAATGAAGTGGGAAGCAGCGCACGGGTGTGGGAGGGAGGCCGTGTGGAGTTGCAGCGGCTAGGGTTAGGGTTTTTGAATGGGGAAGAAAGTGAATAGTGTAGGGTATTTATAGATTTTGGGCCACATGGCCAGGGCACACGCCCGTGTCCCCCAATTTCAGCCCGTGTGGTTCGCGAATTTCAAATTTGGGCGCGTCTGACATTTAGTACACGCCCGTGTCGCACGGTCGTGTCTAGTTTCGTTCGCTTCTCCCACACCCATGTGTGTAAGCCCCACGCCCATGTTAATTTAACAGGTTCGACCACGGGTGTTCCACACGGGCGTGTCACATGCCTGTTTTGTTTTGGTAGGCTTGACCACGGCCATATCGCACGGCCGTGGCATTTTATCGTAGCCCATGTTGGGGAAATCATTTGCCCTATTTTCACACGGCCTTAAGCACACCCGTGTGCTTGGCCGTGTCTCTGTGGAAACACCTGTATTCAAGATTTTTATTAGTAAGTTAGGAGTTAAATACCAAAATTTAAAGAAATTAATATTGTTAGTGCTCGGGTTGCCTCCCGAGAAGCGTTTATTTATATTCTAAGCTCGACTTACCTCTTCAGTGAATGGTCATGGTGGTTTGAGGAGTTTATACTCCTCATTCCTGCTATCAATCTCATCAAAATAAGGTTTTAATCGGTTGTTGTTTACCTTAAAAGTGCCGAACTTGGGATGACTCACCTCCACTGTACTGAATGGAAAAAGACTAAGTACCATAAGAGGGATTTCCTCATTCGGTGTGGTAGTGACAATATGGGGATCTACGACATCTAATAAGACCTTATCACCAACCTTAAGTTGGTTTGGAGAGGTATCGGACTCGTTTTGGCATAGTTTTGGTTCGTCGGGTGTTCTTGGTTTGTGCGTTCACCATTCATCGAGTTCCTCGATTTGTAGTCTTCGATCTTCATGACTATTGCTTGAGAACGACTCATGTGCTTCCTTCAGACTCATTTTATGCAAAGTAGGTTTCACCATATTGTTAGGTTTAGTAGAATGGTTTAAATGATCACCTTCAATTCCTGATATGTTGCCAGAATTGCGAGCTTGAAGGGTGATTGTTTCATCTCCCACCCGAAGTGTGAGTTCACCTGTGCCAACATCAATGATGGTTTTAGCAGTTGCTAAAAAGGGCCTTCCTAGAATTAAAGGAGTGTTGCTATCCTCTTCTATGTCTAGAACAATAAAGTCAACGGGAAATATAAATTTATCGATTTTAACTAGCACATCTTCAATAATACCTCTAGGGAATCTTATAGTTTTATCTGCTAATTGAATGCTCATCCTAGTCTGTTTGGGTTTCTCGAGACCTAGTTGCTTAAACATTTTGTAAGGCATGACGTTGATACTAGCCCCTAGATCAGCTAATGCATGATTTACATCTAAACTACCAATTAAGCAAGGAATAGTAAAGCTCTCTGGGTCTTTTAGTTTGTTGGGTAGTTTATTTTGGAGAATGGCCGAGCAAACCGCGTTCAGCTCCATATGCGACGCCTCGTCCAACTTCTGCTTATTTGCTAAAAGCTCCTTTAAAAATTTCATTGCATTTGGCACCTGCCATAGAGCTTCAATAAACGGTAAGTTAATATGTAATTTTTTTCAGAGTTTAAGGAATTTACCAAATTGTTCATCTGAGCGGTCTTTCCTTGTCACGTTGGGGTATGGCACATGAGGTTTATATTCGACAGTCACTGGTTTGTTTGTATTTTGATCTACCTCACCTTAACCTTTACTTATCAGGGTTACTTGCCTCGGTTCTGGTTTAGGCTCAACGACTCCTTCGTCATCTTGAATATTAGTTGCGTTGAGTTGTTCCTTTAGGTTAGGTTAAGTATTACTTGGCAAACTACCTTTTGGTCATTCAGAGATTAGTTTGGAAGGCTGGCCTATCTGAGTTTCGAGCCCTTGGATCGACGCTTGTTGATTTTTAAGTGCTATCTCTGTGTTTTGAAAATGAGTTTCTGACACTGATATAAACTTTGAGAGCATCTCTTCAAGGTTTAGCTTCTTTTCCTGTTGGTAGGGTGGTTGTTGGTAGCCCAAAGGATGTTGAGATCTTTGATTTCCTTGACTGCTCCACGAGAAATTGGGGTGGTTCCTTCAACCTGTATTATAAGTGTTACTATATTGATTGTTTTGAGGTCAAGGATTATTACCCATGTAGTTTAATTGCTCGTTATCCATGTTGTGGCCATAAGGTTGGTATTCCGAATGGTTTGTTCCACCGCTACTTGCTTCGTACTGCATTACTGGGTGAACCTGTGAAGAATTAAGAAAACCATCAATCTTTTTATTTAAGAGTTCTACTTGATTAGAGAGCATGGTGACCAAATCAACGTTATAAACGCCAACTGTTTTCGTTGGCTTTGTCCTCATGACTTGACACTAATAGTTATTCAGTGACATCTCCTTTATAAACTCATAGGCATCTTTCGATGTTTTATTGTTGATGGTTCCACCCACCACTACGTCAACCATTTGCCGAGTCGAGGGATTCAGACCATTGTAAAATGTTTGTACTTGGAGCCAAAGCGGTAACCCATGGTAAGGGCACCTTCTCAGAAGGTCCTTGTATCTCTCCCATGTATCGTGGAGTGATTCTAAATCCATCTACACAAAAGAAGAGATATCATTATGTAATTTAGCTGTTTTAGCCGGCGAAAAATATTTTAGTAAAAATTTTTCGATCATTTGTTCCCGAGTAGTAATTGACCCTTGTGGTAGTTCAACCACTGTTTAGCTTTGTTCCTCAATGAAAAGGGCAACAACCGAAGACGTATGGCATCATTAGAAACGCCATTAATTTTAAATATATCGCATAGTTCTAAGAAGTTGGCTAAATGAGCGTTGGGATCCTCATCCTGCAAACCATCAAACTGAACAAATTACTGTATCATTTGAATAGTGTTAGGTTTTAATTCAAAAGTATTTGCAGCTACAACAGGTCTAACGATGCTAGATTCAGTTCCTTTTAAAGAAGGTTTAGCATAATCATACATAGTGCGTGGAGTAGGATTTTGATTAACCACAATTGCAGGAGGTAGCTGATTGCCTTGGTTTTCAGCCATCTCTTTGGTTGGGGTTGAGTATCGTCTTCTTGCTCGTTCTCCGTGTATCTTAAGTTTTGCCTTATTTCTCTTTGGTTTCTACAAACTGTATGATCGATTTCTTCGTCAAAAAGTAATGGTCCTGACGGGTTTCTTCTAGTCATAAACTATAAAAACTTGCCAAGAGAAAGAAAGAGTAGGTTAATAAATAAAAAAAATTAAATTAAATTGCAAGAAAAATAAATGGCTAAAGTAATAAAAATTGAGCGTTCCTAATATCTTAGTTCCCCGGCAACGGCGCCAAAAACTTGATCGCGTGATTCGTGATAGGTTTTAAATATTTATAATTACTCGTTCTTGAACTAACTATTATTGTGATGTAGGCAAGTGTACCTATCGAACAGTAGTATACTTTTAGCAAGACCAGATTGTAGAACCCAAAGGAACTAAAAGTACTAGTAATGACTATCTTTTTATTATCTAGCCTAATAATAAAGAGGTTTTGTTTTAATTAGCTAATTATCTAAACTAAGAACGCACAGAGAAAAGAATTGGGGAATTGCTTTTGGGAAAAATCGATTGACTTAAGACAATACCTAAGGAAAAATCCACCTAGACTTTACTTGTTATTCTGGCTCCGAATCGGACGATTTATTTCTGGCTTCGAATCGGACGATTTATTCATTCAACTTGTTCCATAGAGATCCCTAAGTTATGTTATTATCCCTATTCAAGACTAATAACGTCCAATCCCTAGATTGAATAACTGAGGCTTTTCTCTAATTAACACTCTAGGGTTGCATTAACTCAATCTATGGATCCCCTTATTAGGTTTCACCCTAATCCGGCAAAATCTTGTCACCCTATGTCTAGGCGTGCAATGTAACGCCCCGTACCCGAGACCGTTTCCGGAGTCGAACACGAGGTGTTAACGGACTTAATTCATTTATTTACACAGTTCATTTTAAATTTTCCAGACAAGCTGGCTAACTGCGTCACTGTCACCTTAAAAATCATATCTCGAGTTCCAAAACTCGAAAATTGATTTCGTAAATTTTACCTGAAACTAGACTCATATATCCATCTAAAAAGTTTTTTCTAGAATTTTTGGTCTGGCCAATTAGTACAGTTTATTAGTTAAAGTCTCCCCTGTTTCAGGGTTCGACTACTCTGACCTTCATTCATTACGACTAATATATCTCCCTCTACAGGGATCAAATACATATGGAGTTTGTTTCTAATGAAACTAGACTCAAAAAGGAATCTGCACATATAAGGAATTACTTCTAATTATCTCTGGTTAATTTATGGTGAATTTCCAAAGTCAGAACAGGGGATCCAGTAATCGCTCTGGCCCTATTTCACGAAAACTTAAACATCTCATAAAATACGGCTCATATGATCGTTTTGCTTCTTCCATATGAAAATAGACTCATCAAGATTCGATTACATAATTTATTCATCATTTAATTACATTTCTACTATTTTTAGTGATTTTCAAACTCACATCACTGCTGCTGTCAGTATCTATTTTAAGACAAATTTCACCTATTTCATAGTTTCCATGATTCAACTAGCCATTTGACATGCATAACACCAAATACGATCGTGATTAACCATTCCAATGGCTAATCATTGCCAAGCATTTCCACACCTCTCAAAAACCATATATATACAAAATGATTTTAATACTATGCTCAAAATATTTAAGCCATTTTCGCATGGCTATCCAAATATATACACATTACCAAAGGTACTTGATTAACAACAAAGGTTAGTACTATACATGCCATTATCAATGTTTAACTAAAAGAGTACCAAAAGGGCTTAGATAGTGTGGACGACTTCGACTTTGACAATCCCGAATCTGATAGCTGACGAACAAAAATCTATAAAACAGAGAATTAAAGAAACAGAATAAGCATTTAATGCTTAGTAAGTTTTGAGTGATGAAATTAATTACGACTAAAGTATAATGTTCATATGCTAAATGAGTAATTTCATATGTGCACATTCTCAAAATCATAATTACTTCATGCTTCAACCAATATATTCATACACAGGGTATCAAACCTAACTAGAGGCCGGAAGCTCGTTAATCAATTGAGCGAGTACTATTTGAGAGGAATCAACCTTTCCGATGCATATACGAAACATACCTTATCGTTTGTATTTTATGAGCGTATTAATTGAAATTATTACAGCATGATCGCTCGCTTCCAAATCCAAGTATCTTCGGGATTTAGCCGGATATAGCAACTCGCACAAATGCCTTCGGGTCTTAGCCCGGATATAGTCACTAGCATAAATGCCTTCGGGACTTAGCCCGGATATAGTCACTAGTACAAATGCCTTCGGGACTTAGCCCGGATATAGTAACTTGCACAAATGCCTTCGGGACTTAGCCCGGATATCATCCGAATAATCAAGCACATATACCAATAAATCATGACACATCCATATTTCGTTATCATAACTAGAATTCAAACACAAGACGCTTATCAACCATTACCATTTCGGCTCAATAGCCACATACAAAGAGCATGATTTTGATTTGCTTTATAACATGATCTCTATACACATTCGGCTACCCGTCATAGGTATAAACTAATCACCTCAATAAATAATTCAAGTAGAATCATATATCACCGTTTATTTGTTATGCTTATATGTCATGACTTAATCAAATCATAAACTAAGTTTCTTTACTCGAAAACTTACCTCGGATGTTGTCAAACGATTTCAACGGCTATTCGATCACTTTTTCCTTTCCCTTATCCAACTTTGATCCTCTAAGCTCTTGAGCGAAATCAAACAATTTACTTCCCAATCAAACACGATCACACGGCATCCATATACATTTTAGAACCAATTCATTTGAATCAATTTACTACTTATACATCAAAATTTCCAATACAAAGTATTTAGCACCTATGCACTTAAGCCGGATTTGCAAACACTCATAGACCATGTCCGAATGCCATTTAAACACAAGTCAACAAAACATGATTTCAAATCAAACTCTTAACAAGAATGCACAATGCCGAACCCTTAGATGATTAACATCTAATTTAGACAATTTAGAACACCTAAACGGCACTTGTTCAAACATTAAACAACTACATGTTCGGCCATTACCATAGGTGCATTAGAAATCTATACTATCAATAAGCTCAACTCCTTAGGTCCTAATCGGTACACTAAGACCATCTTAACTCATTTCTCATCTTGTTAACAAAAACATAGTAAAGCAAATCTTTATACACAATTATTATCAATTCATCCATCCACTAGGGACTTAGCCTAATGTTCAATAACAAACTCCTCCTTTATCAATTACATATTCGGCAAGAACATGGTAACTTATACTACATCAATTTTAAGTACATAAATTACTCAAACATAATCAAATTCACATTCGGTCTTGGTACATAATAAGGTAGCCGATTCTTTTCCCTTAGCACCCAATGCTCACATATGCTCATTTGTATAGTTCAAACACTCATCTACCATTGTTCATCTAAATTTATCATGAAACAACAACCATCACCCTTATTAATTACCATAGCCGAAAGCCCTACTCATTCCCACAATCAAAAATTCAACATGGGTTACTAAAGTAACTTGATACCTCATTCAAGATTAACCAAAATTTCAAGAATTAACATAACTTCTTACCTTAATGCTAACTTAAGATGACCGAATGCCTTTCTCCCATCTTCCTCTTTACATTCGGCCAAGAAGAAAGAAACTCAAGCTTTGTTTTCATCACCCTTCATTATCTTATTTCAATTACTTTTTCCTTTTTTATTTATTTATGTTATAAAATATAAAGCTACTAACTAATAATTAATACATATTGCATGTATATAACCCATCATGGCCGGCCACTACTTGTCATAGGTGGAAATTTGACATGCAAACCCATTATTTTCATAACATGCACTAATAGATCCTTATAGATTAACCTATCACATTTCAAAAGTGTCACACATAAGTCCTATTAACTAAATTCACATGCAATTGACTAAATCGAAGATTAAAACTTTCACACACTCATATTCACATATTTTAGACAATAAATATTATACTCAAATACTTCGGTGACTCGGTTTAGCAGTCCCGAAACCACTTTCCGACTAGGGTCAATTTAGGGCTGTCACATGCAATCAACTCCGCTTAATTATGACAAATGTACTCTTAGACAAGGTCTATTCCTCCTCCGAATAAGAGCATGTCTTGAATCAGTATCCTGGGATATCAAAACAAGAATTAAGAACACATAATTAAGAACAAGTTAAATATTTATCATACGATTCAGAAAATAATAACAAGATTCATCTTAGGTTTCATTCCCCTTAGGTATTTAGGGGTTCTAGTTCATAACTAAATAATAAAACATCTCAAAAGAATAAATAATACAAAACATAAAGAAAACCCAAAACTCCTGAAGGGAAATTGAGGAGAGATCTTCAGTCTTGATGATGAATCCGGCTTCTGAGATGGATCAATCGGCTTCCTTGGAGTAATTCTGTGACAGCCCAAAATTGACCCTAGCCGGGAAGTGGTTTCGGGACCGCTAAACCGAGTCACCGAAAGGTTTGAATGTGATGTTTATTGTCTAGAATATGTAATCATGAATGTGTAAAAATTTCAAGCTTCGATTTAGTCGATTGCATGTGAATTTAGTCAATAGGACTTATATGAGAAAATTTTTAAAATGTGATAGGTCAATGCATGAGGACCTATTAGTGCATGTGGAAGAAAAAGGGGACTTGCATGTCAAATTCCCCCTCCCTAATATGTAGTGGCCGGCCATGCTATAGGTGGAAACATGTCTCCAACATGTTATGCTAGTGATGCATGTTAAGAAAAATAAAATAATAAGCATGGTGATTAAATAATGAAAGGAAGGGTGATGGAAAAAAAAAGTACATGGTCTCACCCCCCTTGTTGCCGTGAATTGAAGAAAGAAAACAAACAAAAAAAAAGAGTTCATTCTTGAACATCCTTGGCCGAATAGAGGAAAGAAAGGAAGGGGAAAAAGGCTTGAGAAAAATCGGCTATGGTGGTTGTTAGACTAAGGTATGTTTGATGTTGTCTTTGAGATGCATGCATGTTTTAAATAGCCCATGTTTAAACCTTGAATCTTGTTGATAACATGAGCAATCGGTCATGAGAAAGGGTTCAAGGAATGGTTGTTGTTCATGTTATTTGGATGAGAAATGGTGAGTTTTGTTGTTTCATGTTAAAGTTAGGTGAATGATGATAGAGGAGTGTTTGAACTATAAAAAAAAATAATAATAAATCGGTTACCTTGTTATGAGCTAGGGCCGAATGTGGGTTTGGTTGTGTTTGAATATTACATGCTTGGTAGAATGGTGGATGAAGGTGCCGAATGTATGTTGGATTGATAGAGTCTCCAAATTGATTTTTTTTTTGTGCATGCATGACCGAATATACGTGGTCACATGAGTAAGGAAATGAGTTATTTGATATGTGGTAAAAGTTAAGTACTAAATCGAAGGTTGCTAAAATTTCCATTTCTTAGCCGAATATGTGCTTGATCAATGAAGGAATTGTTGAAGAACATAGGTGAACTTGGTGAGGGCAATCGGCCTAGTGTATAAATGATATGAAGATTTTAGGAAATTGTTTTGGTTAGGTGTATGTATGATTAAGTATATTCGGCAATATACTTAAAGTGGGTACATGATATTACATTATAATTATTGAGCTTGAGTATATGGATATGTGTATATGTGGTCATATAATGACATCTTGGTTTGAAAATTTAATGATGTGTGATTGCCGAATGTGATAAATAAATTCATGTTATTGAGTTAAATATTGAATACTCTTATTTGTATTATTTAAGCTCAAGAACCTAAAGGAGAGGCGTCCAACAAGGGGAAATCGAAGGTCATCGAGTAGCCGACTCGGAATTATTTTACCCAACATAAAGTAAGTCATTAAGCATGTAGTGGGTAGTATTTTGAATGGTCATAATGTGTATGTATGGATGCTGATTGGAATGAATAAATATACATATATATGCATGTACGTATGTGATGATGAAATTGTTGAATGAATGAAAAGAGGTAAGATGTACTGAGTTGTTGATCTCGGCACCAAACGTGCGGGATAACCATTTATGACCATGAGATTGGCGCTAAGTGCGCAGGATTAAATTGTACAGCACTAAGTGTGCGATTTGACTATGTTGCACTAAGTGTGCGAAATGAATATGTTGCACTAAGTGTGCGAATTGACCATGCGGCACTAAGTGTGCGAGTCTGACTATGTAGCACTAAGTGTGCGATTTGATTACGTGGCACTAAGTGTGCGAGCTGATTATATAGCACTGAGTGTGCGGGCTCAATATACATTCGTGAATCATTATGGACACTATGTGTGCGACACTATTGAGTCGATCGCGGACAGCGGGTCGGGTAAGTGTCTTGAGTACGTGGCTAATAGGTGCTATGCTTATACTTGGTGTTGAGCTCGGTAAGTTCGAACCTATGTGACAAATATACTTGAAGTCACGTACATAAAATTTATCGTAGGATGGGTGAAAGGCCGTATAGTCGTTTGATTGTAACGAAAATAAATCGATTTATGAAATTGCTTCAATGTCCTATTGATGAGTATATAGAATGTGAATGCATGAATTGATATGAAATTGAATTGATAGGTTGGAGGAACTATGGTATGGTTCGGTATGGATGGAGTAAATTGTCTCGTTCCATTTTGTTTCCTCTTGTGATAATGTTGTTGATAGATGGTAGTGCATTGCTTATGACTTACTGAGTTATAAACTCACTCGATGTTTCCTTGTCACCCACTATAGGTTGCTTGGATTCATCTATTTTTGCGGGGTCGGGCCGTCATTGAAGTCATCACACCGGATAGCAAGTTTTGGTACTTTCTTCTTAGTGTGTTTAGAAGATCATTTTGGCATGTATAAGCTAGTACGTTGTGTTTGAATTATGGCATGTAAACTTTAAGCCATGCGAAAATGGCACGAATGTTCGATTGAGTTGGATCAAGGGTAGGCATGAAATGGACCTAGTTACTTTCGTAACAGATGCTGGCAGCAGCAGTGTCATGAGATTGAAAAATCACTAAAAATAGTAGGAGTGGAATTAATTGATGAATAAATTATGTAATCGAAGCTCGATGAGTCTGCTTTCATGAGGAAGTAACGAAAAGATCATATGGGCAGTATATTAAGAGATAATCAGATTTTAGTGGGACAGGGCCAGAACGGTTTCTGGATTCCCTGCTCCGACTTTGGAAATTCATTATAAATTAACCAGAGATAATTAGGGGTCGTACCATATATGTGCAGATTCCTCTCTGAGTCTAGTTTCCATAGAAACAAACGGCAACAGTATTGAAGCCCCGTGCAGGGAGATATCCCAGTCGTAATGGGCAAAGGTCAGTGTAGTCGACCCCTGCAACTTGGGGAACTTTGACTAATAAACTGTACTAATTGGCCCAACCAAAAATTCTAGAAAAAAATACATAGATGGGCACATGAGTCTAGTTTCTGGAAAAAATTACGAAACTGATTTTCGAGTTACGAAACTCAAGATATGATTTTTAAAACGACTAGTACACAGATTGGGCAGTGTCTGGAAAATAAATTTTGTAAGGGGTTAAAGCCAGTTAACACCTCGTGTTCGACTCCGGTGTCGGTTTCGGGTTCGGGGTGTTACATTTTATTGGTATCAGACCTATGGTTTAGTCGGTTCTAGGACTACCATAGCACGTATGAGTCTAGCTATACATGCCATAATGTTAATGTTTAAAAGGGTGATGACTTCTGACGGTTGAAATGTTTTTGTCTTGATTAGTAAATGGATCCCGGTGAAGAAAGAACCCTAGCGGATGACGTTGAGAGCGTAGCGGCTGCTCCTGCACAAGGGACGCCGCCTGTTGAACCTCAGTCATCTGCGAATAATTAAGGTGAGGGGGCTAAACAAGCCTTCTTTACCATGATGAATGAGTGGGTCGCGCAATATGCCCGAGCCAACCCGGCTGTCCAACAATTCCCAAATTTGAATAACCCACCCCAAGAGCCTGTAAGGCCATCAGTCGCTGATCCTGTGAGGCTGAGTAAGCCACCTGTAGACTTGATTAGGAAGCGTGGGGCCGAGGAGTTCAAGGCCATAGTAACTGATGATGCCGAAAGGGCCGAGTTCTGGCTTGATAACACCATTCAGGTGTTCGATGAATTGTCATGCACACCCGATGAATGTCTAAAATGTGCTGTATCTTTGTTGCGAGACTCAGCCTACTATTGGTGGAGGACCTTGATTTCCATAGTCCCGAACGAGCGAGTAACTTGGGACTTCTTTCAAACGGAATTCCGGAAGAAATTTATTAGCCAACGGTTCATTGACCAGAAGCGTAAGGAGTTCTTGGAACTCAAGCAAGGCCGTATGACTGTATCTGAATACGAACATGAATTCGTAAGACTTAGTAGGTATGCCCGGGAGTGTGTAGCTGATGAGGTTGCTATGTGCAAAAGATTCGAGGAAGGATTGAATGAAGATTTAAAGCTACTAATGGGTATTTTGGAAATAAAAGAATTCGTAACACTAGTCGAACGAGCCTGCAAGGCGGAAGAACTTGGAAAGGAGAAGAGGAAGGCTGAATTTGAAGCTAGAGATTATCGTAAAAGATCGACGGGTAAAGCTCCGTTCTCAGCTGTGAAGAAGTTCAGGGAGGACATTAATAAGTCGAGGGCGACTGCGGGAATTTCCATCAGGGCAAGACCACCGATGGGCTCCCGAGCTACTTCGGTAGCTAGTGTGGGCAATAATCGTCACGAGAAACCTGAATGTCCCCAATGTGGAAGACGACACCTAGGTGAATGTTGGGGCAAGTCTACTAACAGGGCCTGTTACGGATGCGGTTCGAAGGACCACCTCATTAGAGATTGCACGGAGCTGGATGAGAAGAATAAGATTCAAGGTGCAAGACCTAGTGGAGTGACATCTAGAGGTAGACCACCGAGAATTTTTGGAGGCAGGGGTGGTAGTCAGAGGGGGGCTTCTGATACGGCCGATCGCGCCGAGAACCGTGCTCCTGCTAGAGCATATACCATTCGCGCACGAGAGGAGGCATCCTCCCCCGACGTCATCACTGGTACCTTCACTCTCTTTGATACTAATGTGATTGCATTGATTGACCCTGGTTCTACTCATTCATATGTATGCGAAACCTTAGCAACCAGTAAGACTCTACCTGTTGAGTCTACTGAGCTCGTAATTCGAGTATCAAACCCTTTGGGTCAATGCGTACTTGTTGATAAAGTGTGTAAGAGATGCCCTCTAATAATCCGAGAATCCTGTTTTCCGGCCGATTTGATGCTTTTGCCGTTCGACGAGTTTGATGTTATTCTTGGTTTGGATTGGTTAACCGCACATGATGCGGTTGTGAATTGCAAAAACAAGACTATCGATTTGAGGTGCGCGAATGACGAAATAATCCGAGTTGAGTCTGTGGACTTAAGGGGGTTGCCAGCTGTAATATCAGCAATGTTGGCCCAGAAATATGTAAGGAAAGGGTGCGAAGCATACCTCGCGTATGTACTTGATGACAAGGAGTTAGAAAAGAAACCCGAGTCGGTGCCGGTGGTTTGTGAATACCCAGATGTTTTTCCTGAAGAGTTACCGGGTTTGCCACCTGTTCGGGAAGTAGAGTTTGGAATTGAGCTTGTACCTAGAACTACGCCAATTTCGATCGCTCCGTATCGTATGGCACTAACCGAGTTAAAAGAGTTGAAAGCTCAGTTGCAAGAATTGACGGATAGAGGTTTCGCTCGACCGAGTTTCTCACCTTGGGGTGCACCAGTATTGTTCGTGAAAAAGAAGGACGGAACCATGAGGTTGTGCATTGACTATCGTCAACTGAATAAAGTGACGATAAAGAATAAGTATCCGTTACCGCGTATAGATGATCTGTTCGATCAATTAAAGGGAGCATCGGTGTTTTCAAAGATAGATTTGAGATCGGGTTATTATCAGTTGCGGATTCGAGATTCGGACGTACCCAAAACTGCTTTCAGAACGAGGTACGGTCACTACGAGTTCTTAGTGATGCCGTTTGGGCTCACTAATGCCCCTGCGGTGTTTATGGATTTGATGAATCGGATCTTCAGGCCGTATTTGGATCGGTTTGTAGTTGTGTTTATTGATGACATCTTGGTCTATTCAAGAGATGAGACCGAACATGCTGAGCATCTGAGGCAAGTGTTGCAAATTTTGCGGGATAAGCAGTTATATGCTAAGTTCAGTAAGTGTGAGTTCTGGTTAAGAGAGGTTAGCTTCTTGGGTCATGTGGTATCCGCATCGGGTATTCGAGTTGACCCGAGCAAAATTTCAGCCATACTTAACTGGAAGCCTCCGAGAAATGTTACCGAAGTCCGGAGCTTTCTAGGGCTCGCCGGCTATTACCGACGATTTGTCAAAGGTTTCTCGATGATAGCCACACCAATGACGAAGCTACTTCAGAAGGATGTTAAGTTCGAATGGACGGAGAAATGTCAGAAAAGCTTCGATCAACTGAAAACTCATCTGACTGAAGCTCCAATTTTGGTGCAACCCGAATCGGGTAAAGAGTTTGTTGTTTATAGTGACGCATCCCTACTCGGGTTGGGTTGCGTATTGATGCAAGAAGGTCGAGTTGTGGCCTATGCGTCGAGACAATTGAAGCCACACGAAAGAAATTATCCGACCCATGATCTCGAACTAGCCGCCATTGTGTTTGCATTGAAAATATGGCGACATTATTTGTTTGGTGAGAAGTGCCATGTGTTTTCGGATCACAAAAGTCTCAAATATTTGATGACTCAACGAGACTTGAATCTGCGACAAAGACGTTGGCTTGAGTTGTTGAAAGATTACGAGCTTGTCATTGATTACCACCCGGGAAAGGCTAATGTGGTTGCGGACGCCTTAAGCCGGAAATCACTGTTTGCTTTGCGAGCGATGAATGTACACTTGTCTGTCCTACCTGACAATGTGTTAGTAGCTGAATTAAAAGCCAAACCATTATTGACTCATCAAATTCGTGAAGCTCAGAAAGTCGATGATGAATTGGTTGCAAAACGAGCTGAGTGTGTTCCGAACAAGGAATCGGAGTTTCAGATTGATGATGATGGTTGTTTGAGGTTTAGAAGTCGTTTGTGTGTTCCAAGGAATTCGGAACTCATTCCGATGATTTTGAACGAAGCCCATTGTAGCCGAATGTCAATTCACCCGGGGAGCACGAAAATGTACAACGACTTGAAACGTCGGTTTTGGTGGCATGGTATGAAGCGAGACATCTCCGACTTTGTTTCGAGATGTTTAATATGTCAACAAGTGAAAGCGGAACATCAAGTGCCTTCAGGGTTACTTCAGCCGATCATGATACCCGAGTGGAAATGGACCGAGTCACAATGGACTTTGTGTCCGGACTGCCATTGTCCGCAAGTAAGAAGGATGCGATTTGGGTTGTTGTTGATAGGCTGACTAAGTCGGCTCACTTTATCCCCGTGCGTACGGATTTTTCATTGGATAAACTAGCCGAATTGTATGTTTCTCAGATTGTGAGATTACATGGAGTACCTATTTCTATCGTGTCGGATAGAGATCCGAGATTCACCTCGCGATTTTGGAAGAAATTGCAAGAAGCTTTGGGTACCCATCTGCATTTTAGCACCGCTTTTCATCCCCAAACCGATGGTCAATCCGAGCGGATAATTCAGATACTCGAGGATATGCTGAGATGCTGCATCCTTGAGTTTAGTGGTTCATGGGAACGATATGTACCTTTGATTGAATTCGCTTACAACAATAGTTTTCAATCAAGTATTAAGATGGCACCTTACGAGGCTTTGTACGGTCGTAAATGCCGTACACCATTGTTTTGGACCGAGCTCGGTGAAAGTAAAATTTTCGGAGTTGATTTGATTAAAGATGCCGAACAGAAAGTAAAAGTAATCCGTGAAAGTTTGAAGGCAGCCACAGATCGTCAGAAATCGTATGCGGATCTGAAACGGAAGGACATTGAATATCAGGTGGGAGATAAAGTGTTCCTTAAAGTTTCGCCTTGGAAAAAGGTACTTAGGTTTGGCCGTAAGGGCAAGTTGAGCCCGAGATTCATTGGGCCGTACGAAATCTCCGAACGAGTGGGGCTAGTTGCGTATAGATTGATTTTGCCCCCTGAGCTTGAAAAGATTCACGATGTCTTTCATGTTTCGATGCTTCGACGCTATCGATCTGATCCGTCGCATATAATTAGCCCATCAGAGGTTGAAATTCAAGCCGATATGAGTTATGAAGAAGAACCGATACGTATCCTAGCTCGTGAGGTGAAAGAGTTGCGAAACAAAAGGGTTCCGTTAGTTAAGGTGTTGTGGCTCAAACACGGGATCGAGGAAGCAACCTGGGAACCCGAGAGCTCGATGAAAGAACGATATCCAAACCTATTTACTGGTAAGATTTTCGAGGACGAAAATTTCTTAAGTGAGGGAGAGTTGTGACAGCCCAAAATTGACCCTAGCCGGGAAGTGGTTTCGGGACCGCTAAACCGAGTCACCGAAAGGTTTGAATGTGATGTTTATTGTCTAGAATATGTAATCATGAATGTGTAAAAATTTCAAGCTTCGATTTAGTCGATTGCATGTGAATTTAGTCAATAGGACTTATATGAGAAAATTTTAAAATGTGATAGGTCAATGCATGAGGACCTATTAGTGCATGTGGAAGAAAAAGGGGACTTGCATGTCAAATTCCCCCTCCCTAATATGTAGTGGCCGGCCATGCTATAGGTGGAAACATGTCTCCAACATGTTATGCTAGTGATGCATGTTAAGAAAAATAAAATAATAAGCATGGTGATTAAATAATGAAAGGAAGGGTGATGGAAAAAAAAAAGTACATGGTCTCACCCCCCTTGTTGCCGTGAATTGAAGAAAGAAAACAAACAAAAAAAAAGAGTTCATTCTTGAACATCCTTGGCCGAATAGAGGAAAGAAAGGAAGGGGAAAAAGGCTTGAGAAAAATCGGCTATGGTGGTTGTTAGACTAAGGTATGTTTGATGTTGTCTTTGAGATGCATGCATGTTTTAAATAGCCCATGTTTAAACCTTGAATCTTGTTGATAACATGAGCAATCGGTCATGAGAAGGGTTCAAGGAATGGTTGTTGTTCATGTTATTTGGATGAGAAATGGTGAGTTTTGTTGTTTCATGTTAAAGTTAGGTGAATGATGATAGAGGAGTGTTTGAACTATAAAAAAAATAATAATAAATCGACTACCTTGTTATGAGCTAGGGCCGAATGTGGGTTTGCTTGTGTTTGAATATTACATGCTTGGTAGAATGGTGGATGAAGGTGCCGAATGTATGTTGGATTGATAGAGTCTCCAAATTGATTTTTTTTGTGCATGCATGACCGAATATATGTGGTCACATGAGTAAGGAAATGAGTTATTTGATATGTGGTAAAAGTTAAGTACTAAATCGAAGGTTGCTAAAATTTCCATTTCTTAGCCGAATATGTGCTTGATCAATGAAGGAATTGTTGAAGAACATAGGTGAACTTGGTGAGGGCAATCGGCCTAGTGTATAAATGATATGAAGATTTTAGGAAATTGTTTGGTTAGGTGTATGTATGATTAAGTATATTCGGCAATATACTTAAAGTGGGTACATGATATTACATTATAATTATTGAGCTTGAGTATATGGATATGTGTATATGTGGTCATATAATGACATCTTGGTTTGAAAATTTAATGATGTGTGATTGCCGAATGTGATAAATAAATTCATGTTATTGAGTTAAATATTGAATACTCTTATTTGTATTATTTAAGCTCAAGAACCTAAAGGAGAGGCGTCCAACAAGGGGAAATCGAAGGTCATCGAGTAGCCGACTCGGAATTATTTTACCCAACATAAAGTAAGTCATTAAGCATGTAGTGGTAGTATTTTGAATGGTCATAATGTGTATGTATGGATGCTGATTGGAATGAATAAATATACATATATATGCATGTACGTATGTGATGATGAAATTGTTGAATGAATGAAAAGAGGTAAGATGTACTGAGTTGTTGATCTCGGCACTAAACGTGCGGGATAACCATTTATGACCATGAGATTGGCGCTAAGTGCGCGGGATTAAATTGTACAGCACTAAGTGTGCGATTTGACTATGTTGCACTAAGTGTGCGAAATGAATATGTTGCACTAAGTGTGCGAATTGACCATGCGGCACTAAGTGTGCGAGTCTGACTATGTAGCACTAAGTGTGCGATTTGATTACGTGGCACTAAGTGTGCGAGCTGATTATATAGCACTGAGTGTGCGGGCTCAATATACATTCGTGAATCATTATGGACACTATGTGTGCGACACTATTGAGTCGATCGCGGACAGCGGGTCGGGTAAGTGTCTTGAGTACGTGGCTATAGGTGCTATGCTTATACTGGTGTTGAGCTCGGTAAGTTCGAACCTATGTGACAAATATACTTGAAGTCACGTACATAAAATTTATCGTAGGATGGGTGAAAGGCCGTATAGTCGTTTGATTGTAACGAAAATAAATCGATTTATAAAATTGCTTCAATGTCCTATTGATGAGTATATAGAATGTGAATGCATGAATTGATATGAAATTGAATTGATAGGTTGGAGGAACTATGGTATGGTTCGGTATGGATGGAGTAAATTGTCTCGTTCCATTTTGTTTCCTCTTGTGATAATGTTGTTGATAGATGGTAGTGCATTGCTTATGACTTACTGAGTTATAAACTCACTCGATGTTTCCTTGTCACCCACTATAGGTTGCTTGGATTCATCTATTTTTGCGGGGTCGGGCCGTCATTGAAGTCATCACACCGGATAGCAAGTTTTGGTACTTTCTTCTTAGTGTGTTTAGAAGATCATTTTGGCATGTATAAGCTAGTACGTTGTGTTTGAATTATGGCATGTAAACTTTAAGCCATGCGAAAATGGCACGAATGTTCGATTGAGTTGGATCAAGGGTAGGCATGAAATGGACCTAGTTACTTTCGTAACAGATGCTGGCAGCAGCAGTGTCATGAGATTGAAAAATCACTAAAAATAGTAGGAGTGGAATTAATTGATGAATAAATTATGTAATCGAAGCTCGATGAGTCTGATTTCATGAGGAAGTAACGAAAAGATCATATGGGCAGTATATTAAGAGATAATCAGATTTTAGTGGGACAGGGCCAGAACGGTTTCTGGATTCCCTGCTCCGACTTTGGAAATTCATTATAAATTAACCAGAGATAATTAGGGGTCGTACCATATATGTGCAGATTCTTCTCTGAGTCTAGTTTCCATAGAAACAAACGGCAACAGTATTGAAGCCCCGTGCAGGGAGATATCCAGTCGTAATGGGCAAAGGTCAGTGTAGTCGACCCCTGCAACTGGGGAACTTTGACTAATAAACTGTACTAATGGCCCAACCAAAAATTCTAGAAAAAAATACATAGATGGGCACATGAGTCTAGTTTCTGTAAAAAATTACGAAACTGATTTTGAGTTACAAAACTCAAGATATGATTTTTAAACGACTAGTACACAGATTGGGCAGTGTCTGGAAAATAAATTTTGTAAGGGGTTAAAGCCAGTTAACTCGTGTTCGACTCCGGGTGGTCGGTTCGGT